>NC_086182.1:21527500-21615000 GCF_023053635.1 Elgaria multicarinata webbii
AAAGAAAAGTTTTTAGCTGAGCTTTAAAAGCTGCGATTGAACTTGTAGTTCTCAAATGTTCTGGAAGAGCGTTCCAGGCGTAAGGGGCAGCAGAAGAAAATGGACGAAGCCGAGTAAGGGAAGTAGAGAGACCCTTGGGCAGGTGAGAAACATGGCATCAGAGGAGCGAAGAGCACGAGCGGGGCAATAGTGTGAGATGAGAGAGGAGAGATAGGAAGGAGCTAGACAGTGAAAAGAACGCTTTCTTCGGAAGACGGTCTTCAGTCTTTCTGGAGTAACATCCACATCATGTTCCATGTGACACTTCTGTGACGCACAACGATTTTTCTAAATTTCGGCCGAGCTTTGTACATTGACGCCTAACAAAGCAAGCTGCTAGTTCTGAGCATACAAGAGGCAACCGCCTCCTTACACCAAGGGAAGAGGAAAGGAGAGTTATCCCCACTCTTTGCAATTCAAGATCAGTTAAGGTCACTGTCCTAAATGCACACGAAAGGAGACAGAACTTGAAAACCACAACAGACCTTTTTGTCCTGCAGGCGACAAAAAAGAATTTGTTTCAATGAACATAAATCATGATCCCTCAGGACCCTAACAGACTTTCCAGAATTATGATTTCATAACACTATTTGGTGGATGAGGTATTTTATCGTCCTTATCTCTCAATGAACACTGATGACATTATTTTGTCAGTTTTGAATTCAGTGTTTCAGTGTTGTCTCAGTTTTCAACACTGGGCAGGCTGAAACCCACCCTACACCAACCAGGTGTCCTCCATACGTGTTGGACTTCAATTTCCATCATCCCCAGACAGCATGGCCAATGATCAGGAATGCTGGGAGATGTAGTCCAACACACCTGTAGGACATCCAGTTAGGCTAATTTCAACTCATGTCATGTTCTCATCGGCAGTAAGGTTAACGGGGCAACCACTGTTTAAAAATGCCTCACTCTGTGGCTCTGACTACAAGGAAAGTGGCTACCAACTTCCAATCCCAGAGTCCAAAAGAAAAGCAACATCTGGTGGGAACAGGACTCAGCAGTGGTCATTTGGGGACAGTAAGGGTCCAACACCCTGCCATAAGGATGGGAGAAGCAGGGATGTTTGAGTTCATCAAAATTCTCTGAACATTACTTTGAAGCTCAGTTTGGCTCAAGCCTATTTTAGTTGCCAATCTGTCTTTCAGGAACATTGGACATTCCAAATGGGAACCATGCGCAGAAATGGGAAATGTGTGTTTGTATTTCTTTGAAAGTGTGCACTTTCCCTCTATTGATTAAAGCATGAATCATAGAATAGTAGAGTTCGAAGGGACCTATAAGGCCATTGAGTCCAAAATGGGTTGAGTTTTGATGTTGCTGTTAAAAAATGCACACTTCAAAGTGTACATTTTTTTAAAATGACAACAACACATTTTTGGAATGCGATCACAAGTTTGGGAATGTGTGAACATTCCCCCCCCCCCAAAAAAAATGCTTTCGAAGAGCCAGGTAGCAGGAGATGGGAAAGACCATTGGCCCTGCCTGAAGCCCTTCAGATAAGCTGCCAACTCAAAAGTAAACAATATTGGCAATTCCTCAAATTGGTGCCCTCTGAAAGCGTTGGACATACGTTGGACATATGTGGTGGTTGGGTTGTATTATACTTCAACACGTCTGGATGGCCCCACTTGGAGGAAGTGGTACACTAGGTGAACAAACATTCTAACCTGGTATAAGGAGGCTTGCTAGCTGACCTTCCCGCTCCACTGCAGAGCATTTAAGAAGCAACCACACATAGGGTGTGTGGGTGTGCACATGGAATGTACCCCTCTTTATGAAATAGGATGTGCTCTACATGACCTTTGAAGAGTTTCCAGGTGCTTCTATGGGTGTAAAATGTGGCAGCCACACTGCTTAACGGTGCATTGGGACCATATTACATCTGTCTTCAAAGACCTGCATTGGCTGCCATTTGCTTTGTGGACTCCATTCAAGATGTTGGTCTTAACCTTTAAAGCCCTGAACAAATTAGGACCCGGCTATCTAATGGACTGCCTATCTTGCTCTAAACCTTCCTGAGTACTAAGATCTGCAGGAGAACCCCTTTTGAGGGCACAATTACCCACAAAGAACCATCTGCTGAGCATGTCCGAAAGGTCTATGGAAAATGTGGGTAAGGAGACATTTTTCTCCCTCTCTCAAAATACTAGAACCCGGGTTCATCCTGTGAAGCTGATTGCTGGGAGATCCAGGACAAATAAAATGAAAGACTTCTTCACACAGTGCATAATTAAATTATGGAACTCACTACCACAAGATGTAGTGATGGCCACCAATTTAGACGGCTTTAAAAGGGGGTTGGATAAATTCCTGGAGGCAAAGGCTATTAATGGCTACTAGCCCTGATGGTTGTGTGCTATCTCTAGTATTTGAGGCAGTAAGCCTGTGTGCACCAGTTGCTGGGGAACATGGGCGGGAGGGTGCTGTTGCACCATGTCCTGCTTTGTTGTTCCCTGGCTGACAGCCATGTACAGATGTTAATAATAAATACTTAAACAAGCAAATAAATGGTACCAGGCATGGCTTGTCCTTTTACAGAGTCATCAAACACTTTATGAAAACATTTTGAGATCTGCTGCAGAAGCCTGATCGTACAAGTTGCAAACATATTCCCTGCATACTCAAATTTCCAACCTACGGCTTTCAAATCCAGCAGCTTCCCAGCAGTCTGTCCTAATGACTCCAACTAAGACGGTGCAGACGCTTCCTCCCTTAGCAGAATTTGACCTAGGATCTGCCCATATAAGGATCACAACAACTCCCAAAGATGACGCAAACAGTAGCAGCCAGCAGCAACTGTCGAGGAATCCGCTGGTGCCATTTCCGTCCTCCCCCTCACCTCCCACCAGCATCATCTGCCACCATATGAAATTGAAAAGCTGCAGTTCTGCCAAACGCCAAGATGTTAAAAAAAAAATACAGGGGGAAAAATCCTTCTTAGCAAGTGACACAGCCAAGCACTGTCTGGCCTCAATTATCTAGACAGCTTTACAGGGGAGAAAAAGTGAGGAACTTCAAGTATTTGTGAAAGGATAGGCACAAAATGTTACGTTATCTTACAGCATGCAGGTAACAGGGAGATCTAGAGCTGCCTTCTCTAACCTGCTACCCTCCCGGTGTATTTGGTTGCTCCATCCTCTCCACCTTCCAACCCAATGCATGGTACAAGGGAACCATTACTGCAATTCTCTTGATGGTTGGCCAACACCAATGCTCCAGACCCAACATGGCCAATGGACCAAAAGGCAACTTCATGGTTTGATGAGGATCCCATCAAACCTTGTGGAGGATTCATGTGCCCTACACTGCCATACAAGGCGTCTTGTGCTATAATCGTTGTTAAAAAGCCAACTCCTGGATTCAGAATCCTTGCTGCCATGCCAGCCTCTGAAGCCCAGTCCAGGTCTTTTACGGGGCCGGGACAAATGCAGGTCCATTGCCCAAGGGTCCAATTCGATTTCATAGGAGCATTCAGGGGGCTCCATTCATGGTTGGTGGGGCCAAAGGCAAAAGTAATGCATCCAAAGAATCAAAAATACCAGCATATTCGAGCTGAAAGCTTTTAGTGTTTGTAACTAAGCCTTAGGACAGGATTCTATTCATTTAAAACGGAGGAAAAAGATTGCACAGAAGCCAGGAAAATACCAAACAATAGATAGTCAGGGGAAAGTGGGGAGTGACCCTCTGGGCAGGCCCAAAGGGCCAGATTTGCCCCTCCCCCAGCTGAGCTGATGCCCTCCATATGTTGTATACTACAGCTCATATCATCCCTGACTATTGGCCATGCTGGCTGGGGCTGGTGGGAGTTGTAATCCAAAATACTGGGAGGCACCAGGTTGGGAAAGCTCAGGACATGGGGGGGGGGCATTAAGTCGAGGAAGATTTCACTGCAGCAAAGAAGAAGAAAGAAGGAGGAGGAGGAGGAGGAGGAAGAAGAAGAAGAAGAGGAAGAGGAGGAAACAAAGGCCCTTTGAAACAAGAAAAAGTCAAGCTAACTTCCATTAGCATGCTGAAGTATGAAATCCTAGTGGAAGGTATATATATATGGCCTAATCTAACCACCAGATGGTAAACTCAGCCTCCACTCCCCACCCCTCACAAAAAATGCTCATCAAAAATTAAGAACTTCAAAGCATTGTTATATCCCTAGAATCTGACACCAGCATCTGATGGCAATGACATGTAAAAATGCACACACACACAAACACACACTGAACTTAATCCCCTTTTAACTCTGGGGACAGGGTATGGTGTCAGGCAGCATGAAACCATGTACATGGCTACACATAGCCAGACACAAGGAACTTCTTGAAGAGCTGCCTTGAATGCCCTGGTCATCATTCTTCTTTGAAGCTTTCTGGCAGGTGATTATGGGCAGAAGCAAATTCCTTGGTCTTCCTTGGGCAAACACATTCTTGCCAGCACCTGGACCAGCCTCCCTGAACCTGGTGCCCGCCAGCTGTTTTGGACTACAACTCCCAGAACTTGTGACCACTGGCCACGTTGGATGGGAGTTGATGTCCTAAACATCTGAAGGGCAGCGGGTTCAGGAAGGCTGCCCCAGGCCATTCTTAGAGAGGCCGTGGCATGCGAAAATGATGTCACTGTAGAAGAACAAGAGAGCTGTAAGAACTTCTGCCTGTACTAATGATAGCATATGAGAAGTATGGCTATTCAGCTGTTTCCTCCATCCCTTTAGAATTAAAGAAAGCATCCAAAGGGGTGGATCCAGACGTAGTCATATTTAGAGTAAACCCACTGAATTCAATAACCATAGAATGAAGGAATGAAATACACTGACAATTCACGAAATACAGATGGAAGCAATTTAACAATGATTATGCAGGTTTGACCCATGCTGTACATCACATAAATATACCTAAAACTATTGCACCATGAGAATCATTCATCCTTGGACTCCCAACTCCCATCATCTTTGATGACTGGCCTGGGCCGAAATTCCTATCCTTGAATTGGCTTCTAATTTTAAACAAATGACACCAGGGCTCAGTTACACGCAAGTGCATGTAACGCGTCATGATCCCCTTGATGGCAAACCTAGGTTGGGCCCAACAATGTATGAAATGGCCTTCAGTGAGAAGAACCACTTTTTTGGGATTAGAAGGACTCCTATTCTTTCAGAAGCTGTGTCTTTCAGAGAGACTGGAACCCAGATTTTATTGCCTAGGCCAGTGGTGGGGAATCTGGGCCCTCCAGATGTTGTTGGACTCCATCAGCCCCAGCCAGTCATCAGGGATGATGGGAGTTGGGAGTCCAAGGACAAATGATTCTCATGGTACAATAGTCTTAGATATATTTATTTGACTGTACTAGGGCTTACTCCCAAGAAATTGTGCCCAGGGTTTCAGCTAGGGATGTGCTGCGCTTCTAATCGGACCGGCGAATTAGAAGCGGAGTGGGGGGCTTCGCCTGCCCTTAAGGCGGAGGCGAAGAGGATTGGGGGGCCGGCGGAGCGGGGCGAAGAGGATCAAGGTGAAGGCGGCTCCTTCGCCTCAATCCGGAGCTCTGCTGGAAAGGTAAGTGGGGTTTAGCGGGCCCTGCCGCTGTCGCTGTCGCCCATGTGGCGACAGCGGCAGGGCCCGGTAACCCTCCCCCGCCCTCCTCTCCCTTACCTGAGTCCATCTGCGGTCCGTTGGCTTCTTCAATTGAGCCCGCGGTTCAACCAGGAAGTCTAGGCCGCACTTGCGGCCCAGACTTCCTGGTTGAACTGCGGGCTCAACTGAAGACGCCAACGGACCGTAGACGGAGGCAGGTAAGGCCCCCTTCTCCCTTGGTCCCTCTCCTTTGGTCCCTTACCAGGCTCTGCCGCCGTCGCCGCATGGGCAGCGACGGTGGCAGGACCCGGTAACACCCCCGCCCTCCTCTCCCTTACCTGCCTCCGTCCGCGGTCCGTCGGCATCTTCAATTGAGCCCGCGGTTCAACCAGACTGGTTGAACCGTGGGCTCAATTGAAGACACCGACGGACCGCGGACGGAGGCAGGTAAGGCCCCCCTCTCCCTTGGTCCCTTACCATTGGGAACCTCCCGGCCTCCTCTCCCGGCCTTACCTGGCACCACTCCCCTCCACTGCGGAGCTCCGATTCGGAGCCTGAGTTCCGTGGCGAAGAGGAGCGGAGTATGGGTGGAGCGGAGCGGGCCAACCCAAAAATTTCGGATCGGCCCGCGGGGTGGAACGGGGGGTCCGTGCACACCCCTAGTTTCAGCTAATGCTTTCTCTGATGGCAAGTTCTTTGATGCTAACCTTTTCCCCAAGAATACCTCCTTAAGGAAGGTCATAGAGCAGCCTTCCTCCACCTGATCTCCAGATGTTTTTGATTTGAAGTCCCATCAGCTCCAGCCAGCAAGGTGAACAGTCAGGAATGCTGGGAGATATAGTCCAAAACATCTGGAGAACACCACATTGAGATGGGCTTTCTAAGAGCTTTCGGCCCTGCCAAGAGTTAAGGTAACGTTTTGAATAAGTTTGCCTTCTAGTTGTTCTCATCAGGTGTTCACACAGCATCCTTTCTACTCCCAAACATTAACGAACTGGTACGCGCTCCTCTCTGCTGATCTTATAACAAGCACGCAGCTAAGCAGCAACACAGCTCATGAGCGGTGCATTCTGTCGGCTTCAGTTGCCAGCATGCCTGCTCTCAGCTGGATGCATTGTGCTATGAAGAAAATCAGCTCCATTACTCCCAAAACATTTCAAATGTGAATCCATCATGTTTTTTCGCTTGGCATGATTCTTCAGCCGCCACAGTCGTTCAGCCGAAAGCATTCCTCCAATGCTCACCGTGTGGAACAGCTGGAGCAAAGCAATAGCAACAGCCATGCCGAATTCACCGATTTACCATACTTCAATCTAATAAAGGCTAACTCGGTCAGGACCTCTGTCCCCAGACACATGGATCTGCACTTAAGCGAACTCTGCTGCTCCTTTCCTACAAGGGTGATACTGTCAGTCGCTGCATCTAAATTTCCATCAAGGGAAGAACGTTCAAGTAAGAATGCAGTGTGGAAAGGCATCGTCCAACTATAAAATTCTAGGAATCTCACAAATCTTATATTCCCCTTCCCTCAACAGAAACAGCCTCAAATACAAAAGCATGCAAACCTTAGTGTTAATAAATAAATAAATGTCTTTGTGGACAAAAATCAGATTGGGGTGCAGACAGGTGGGTGGGTGGGGGATTGAACCTCAGTGTAGTCCTTCCCCAAATTTGTGCCTGAATTCAAAACAGAAGAATATTTTTAAATAACAATAATAATAATAATAATAATAATAATAATAATAAAATAAATAAATAAATTACAGACTTAAAAACACATCCTTTCCATCATTCAGTTTTATTCTTGCTCTGATTTATTGCTGTTGTTCATTGGTACTGCACTGCACGCTTTGCAGTTTCAGATTTTGCTTAAAAAGACACGCAGTCATTTCATCTCTAGCAGTTCCAAGCCTTTCACTTCATCCACACAGTGGTGGGTTTTTTTCCCCCATGGAGCATCTTGATGCCTCCTCTAGTGGACAGATTTTGAGAGAGTTTGCGGACTAGGGATTTTTGTTTCCTCGTTTCACAAAAAAAAAAAAGAGGCAACCGAGATCATGGGAGGGAGGCAAATTAAGAACATATCCAGACAATGTTAGCGCTGTCTCTAGCAGAGACACAGACACACACACAGAGAGAGAGAGAGAGAGAGAGAGAGAAGGTGACTGGTACAAAGCTTGCAAAGGCAAACTGTACTAATATCAGCCAGGCCCGGGGTCTTCAATTGTTAAGGATCTGAAAGGTGAGTCAAGCTCCAGCTGACAGTCTATCAGCTGTGGCTAGCCTGCAGTCGGCCACACATGCCCTGCGTGAGCTTCTTTTATCACACACAGGCCCATCTGTTACCTCCATGAAAAGTGCAAGGCAGAAGAACCTCTGGGGTAAGGCCAGGCCAGGACTCTCTGTACACACAGCCTCGCACTCCATTCTGGGCAACACGGGAGGGGGAGGGGGGACTCCACAAGGCCGCACGTTGGGGACATGCGCCTAAAGGATCAGGGCCATTTTTTTGACAGGGAGAGCACAACTGCCACAGCACGTGCGCGTCGCATCCCACCCTAGTTGACATGCTGTGCCGCTTCTTCCCTGCGTGTGCACATGCCGTGAACATATTACACGGGATCAACTACAGGGAGGCTTTCACATCCGAGACAAATCGGTACCCGTGTTTCAGGCCAGCCTCTAAACCAGCTTTTTCCTTCCCACCTGGGGCCCTCCGGAGGTGTTGGACTACAAGTCCCGTAGCTGGCTGGGGATGCTGGGACTTGTAGTCCAACACCTCTGGAGGGCTCCAGGAGGGGAGGAAAAGACAGAAGCCCCCTGTATATACAGGTCATATCGGATGATCTGCGAAGCAACCGCCAGCGTGTCAGGAGTGGGGTGGAACGCAGCCCCTTGTCAAGATGGCAAAAGGCAAGGAGGGAGGGAAGAGGGGGACATGGGCCACGGCCAAACCAGAGAGGACCCACGCAGAGCTGGCATCTTCTCTTCACTCTCTTCCTGGAAGATGTTCATTAACACCGAGCAACCTTGGCTACCAGACTTGAAACTCTCCCGTCACAAAAATCCATCCTCGCCACAAGAGGCTCAGCGTTTGCTTTCCCAGTCATGTGGGGGGGGGGAGGGACGCACGCGCAGCCCCCACAGGGAAGAGACTCGCCACCAAACTCCCAGGGCTAGGGATCCACGCAGTCGTTGCCGGATCGGCTGCAGGCTCTCTGGGCTCCCTGCAAAGGGACACCTCCCCAAAGCATCCCGATCGCGGGCGGAGACCGAAACTGCACGCTCTCCTGCCGCCCAGGTCTGCCAGGCGAGGGGATGCCCACCCCCAGCATCTCTCTCCCGGGAGCTTTCGGGGTGGTTTTCTTTGTAGGGGGAGAGTGGGGGGTTAGGGGGAAGCAAGCCGGGAGAAAAAGATCCGTCGCTGGGAGGAACTCCCCACCCCACCCCTTTTAAGAAGCGCCTCTTACCTGCAGTGGGTCCCACCAAGGCCGTCCAGAAGCACAGCAAGCTCCGGAGCCAAAGCGGAAAGCTCCGCCGCATGGCTCAAGCTCCTCCAGAGTCGCGCATCCACAGCAGGGGAGTAGGTGTGTGTGTGTGTGTGTGGAGCGGTGGGTGGGGGTTAGAGATCCTTCTCGCCGCGAGAGAGCGGAGCCGGCGCGCGGAGGAGCGCGGTGGCGCGGGGAGGGGGGGGGGGCGCAGGCGATCGGCTCCCGGGACCTGCCCCCAGCCGAGTCGGGAGGGAGGAAGGAGGCGGTGCTCGGGTGAAAGAGGGGAGGGACCTCGTGGTGGGGGGAGGGGGAGAGGGAGGGAGAGGGAGGGAGGAGACCCGCGATCCAGGCAAGGCTCCAGCAGTTTCGGAAATCAACTCATGGCCACCGCGGCTCCAGCCTTCCCAGCGCACTCCTGCAAGAACTCCGTGCGTGCGGGTGTCTCTCTCCCCCACCCACCCCTCTCTCTCTCTCCCTCTCCCTCTCCAGCGCCTCGCTGCTGCGGCCGGCGCGCCGGGATGGGGCCAGCCCGGCTGGGCGCGACGATAGGGTAGCCGCTGTTGCGCCCGCCGCAGCCGCCGCGCCGTGGAACTTGCTCCAACTCAGCTGCCCCGGCCCATTGTCAGGCGGGCGGCTGGCTGAGCCCTCCCTCCCGCGGCCGCTTAAAGAGACACCGACCTGCTGCCTCGGCAGGAGAGGACGCGCGAGGCGGCGGCGCTGGCCGGGGTGGGGTTGCAGGTTGGAGGGAATGAACGGAGAGCTATTTGGCGGCGAGACGGCGGCGGCGCCGGAGGCACGCGCTCTCTGTTCCGCTCATCCTCCGCCCCTGCTCCCACGTGCAAACAGTGGGGTCTCTCTCTCTCTCTCTCTCTCTCTCTCTCTCTCTCTCTCTCTCTCTCTCTCTCACACACACACACACACACACACACACACACACACACACGATTTTATCTCCCCCTATAGATCCTCGTGAGGTCAGCACCAGACCCAGCGGGGTAACATTCGAACCCGGCACCCTGCCGGATTGGTTAGAACGCCTGGAAAAAAACCAGTAACAATACTTCAGGGCGCGGGGAGAGGAGAACGTCGCACACCTGAGATTTCCGAGGGTGAGTGCGTGTGGTCTCCGCTAGCAAACATCGTCACGTGGGTAAGAGAGTACACGTGTTTCTGGGAAGCCAGTGAGTGGAAAAGAGCCCCTCGAAAAGGTTACATCCCTGGAGAACAGGGCTGGGCAGTTTGTGGTTCTTCAGATGTTTTCCCCGTCCTTACAAGTCCCATCATGCTTCTCCGTTGGATGTGCTAGGAGGAGAAGGCTTATCAATGGCTACCAATCCTGATGGCTATGTGCCACCTCCCGTGGAAGTTCTTTGGGCAGTTCCCAACAACAATGAAAGCTGCCTCGGGTACGGATAGCATTCTATAAAATTAGCATTTAGCATTCTATAAAATCATATCCAAGTCAAGCTATCGTGAACGTAAGAGTTCATGATGGATCTGACTAATGGCCCATTCATCATTCTGTTCACACAGTGGCCAACGTGAGAGAGAGAGAGAGAGAGAAGGGATAACAGAGAGAGTTACAGAAGGGATAGCAGAGAGAGAGAGAGAGAGAGAGAGAGAAGAGGGTGACAGAAAGAAGGAGGGGGAAGCTGGCCCCTCCCACTTCGGACTAGCTCCACCCAGTTCTGAGTTTAGCTCCACCCACTATCCCCTGGAAAATTACCCCCTGAAGGAATGTGGCCCTGAACATAAAAAGGGTTTCCCAGACCTGACCTAAATTGATCTCCCCGTGCTTTGTAACCATTGTTTTTTGGGCAAAGCTGCCGACTTACATACGGAGTACACTCACTGCTCTTGATAGTTGGTGAGCCTGATTGCGAGGACGGGGTGGGAGGGAGGTGTCCCCAAAAAGGCTAATGAGCTGGTGAGTGTCATCTGCTAACTTCTGCCACAACTCATTAAGGGCAGGACTGGGGGGCCGCCCCCTTCACCACCCAGGTAATTAAAAAGCCCTGGCAGCTGCCTTCTTCCCTGGTCACACTTGACATTTGCATATCAATAAACAAGACTCCCCGCCCTTTCTTTTTTAGTTATTATAAACGTAGCGCCACCATGCCAGGGAGATACAGAAATTAAAAACGCACACGCACACCAATGCTAAACTGTTAAGTCTCAAGACCTGCAAAAAATGGTGTTAAATTGGTTTGGGGGCGGAAAACCACTCAAGACTAGAAGGTATGTTTGATATGAAAGTAATATCTTGCATTAGCATTCACAGTTGACATATTCCAGACTGTCTGAAGTCAGGTGGCATGTGGGCTGATTGTGGGCTGTCACCCTAACCTGGAAGGAGAGGAACCAAGAGGAGGAGGAGGAAGAGGAGGAGGAATCAAGTAATGCAGGGGCTTTTGTGGAACAGTCACTCTTTTCTTACAGTGGAGGCTGGTGGCTCCTGATGTCAATGGAATAGAGATTCCGCTCCGGGTTTCAGTCAGAACCAGCCAATGCTCCAAAGGAGCTATCCAAGGTGTTGAACTCTATCTCCTGAATACATTCAGCACCTTGGATAGTGCCTTTACCGTTCTGACTGAAACTCAGAGCAGATTCACCGCCCCACTGACATCAGAGTTACCAGCCCCCACTGCCACCTGAACTAACCCCATAAGGATGCACTGAAAGGATACAAAAACTCCACTTTTTCACTTTAACAAAGTGGACTGTGTACAAACAGAAGGAACAACAGCTTTTCCCAACTTGCTGCCCTCCTGATGTTTGGACTTCAACTCCCAATGTTCCAGAATCCTGGGAGTTGTAGTCCAAAATATATGGAGGGCACCAAGTTGGAGACAGCTGGTCTACCTACCAGGTGCAAAAAAAAACACCCTTATATTTCCAGGTTGGTTGGGTACATGTGAACACACGTCCGCTGATGTACGCCTATGTGTGAGGACATTTGGTAACAGGTCTTTCAGCCAGTTAGAATGATCTCAAGAGAGTGAGTTCTAAACATTCAAAACATCAAGTCAGCCTAATAAAAACAAAAGGAAGAATTCACTAGATTAGTTTTGAAACCATGAGAACTGAAAAAAAACACTGTTTTTTCTAGGTGTGTCATCATTTGTGAGCCTTCGTCTTTTCCTTCCTCATAGCTTTTTTTCTCTGTAATCAGGATGTTGAAGGAAGTAAAGTTGAAAAGATTAAGATTTTTCCAGATTATGAAAAGTAGGGGTTTATGGACATGTCCTCCTCCTCCTCCTCCTCCACCTCCTCCTCCTCCTCCTCTCTCTCTTTCTCTCTCTCTCTCTCATACATACACACACACACACACACACACACCCTCAGCCCTCTTGGGTCTTATGTTCACCATCTCTCTTCTATCTCACCTCATTCAAGTCAAGCTAAACTGAGGTCAACACTTGGGCAGATACCATCTCTCAAGACAGAGGAAGGGCAGGAGGAGGGGGCAGGCGGGCTCCATTTGATGAATCCTCTTTTAACCAATGCTATCACTTTTTAAACATGTCACCACATCTCACATGACCTTTAACCTCTTTGAAGAAGCCCAGCGGGCATTGTCTTTTCTCCTGCCAAGTGATGCATCCATCTTTCATCTACCTTTCTGTAACAGTACCTAATGCAGACGTAGATTTCTGCCCAGTGATAAATACTCATCATCACCCAGTGTTTCAGTTTCCAAAACAGTGATAAGAACAACTATTTCTGCACAAGTTCTCTCCCTACACCCTCCTTTGCCTTTTCTTTTCTTTTTTTTAATGAAGCGCAAGAGTGATGGAAAGGAACAGAATAGCAGTTGATGAACGGAGGCAAAGATGAAATGTGTTGCAGTGTCGACAGACTTGAATATAAAAATGGATCTGACGTTCGTCAGCTAAAGAAATCAGACAGATTATTCACTCATTCTTCTTATTCTGCCATTGAGTCACAGGCCAAGAGCTGCTTCAGGGATCAATCCTGCTTCTTCTTTTCTTTTCTTTTTTCCCCATTTTCTACTGAAAAGGACTAAAATAGATCAAGACGGAAATGGCCCTTTTTATAGCACAAAGTTCTCTCTGCGGAAGGTTTTGGCCAAATAATTAAGTATCCAGCAATCGGAGAAACTTGCATGGAATTAATGTTCATCAGTTAAGCCGAGAAAGTGATAAAAATGCAAATCTGTTACTAAATTAACAGAGAGCACCAGCCTCAAGGTAGAAGGAGGAGTGATTTCAGCATTAAATCTAGGTGCCTGGCTTATTCGAAGCCCCACATGAATGAAAATAAGGGGCTTGTACTCAAGGAATGCTAACTCTAAGGAAATGGAGGTCATTCTACCATTACCTTGCAACTGACCTTGGCATTGGTGGAGGTGGGGGTGGTAAGTATACCTGAGATATTTCTTAGGAAGGGAAAAAGAATAAGAATTTTTCCATTGATGGCACCATTACCCTTGTACAGAAACTGATGGAATGCAAATGATGGGGCAAATCTCATCTTCAGAATGAGCTGAAGAACACTGCAACTCAAGAGGTCCAACAGAAGAACATTAGAACATAGCTAGATCAGACTAAAAATAAATCAATCCCAGCAGTATATTTTCCAAAATGGTGACCAGCCAGTTGTCTCTGGGAAGTCCACAAGCTGACATAAATGCAATAGTCCTCTCCAATAGTTGCTCTTCAGTACCTGGTGCTCAGGGGCATATTCTACTGCCTCCAAAGGAGGATGCTTATAGCCCTCATGACTAGTAACCGTCGGAAAACTGATCCTACTCCATGAGTTTGTCCAATCCTCTTTGAAAGCCATCTAAGCTAGTGATCCTTATGCTACATGTCATGGCAGTAGGTTCTACATATGAATGACATGCTGTTCGAAAAAGTCCTTCCTTCTGATGGTCCTGAATCTCCAGCTGACCACTGTCATTGGAGGACCCCATGTTCTAGATTGGCTTTCCCCAATTTGGGTCCCCAGATGTTGTCCAATGGCATTTAAAGGGCCAAGGTTGTAGGCCAACAACATCTGGGAACCCAAGGTTGAGACAGATGGTTCTTGACGGTCCTAAGAGAGGGAGAAAAATGTTTCTGTATCCACTTTCTCCATATCTAGCATAAGGCACAGTTGACCTAACAGTCTGATAATGTTAGTCTCTCCATCTAAGGTATCTGATGCACCACCTAATCTGAGGCAGGTACTGGTAACAGACATGCCACAGAGGATCAACCTGACAGGGTGGATTCCTGCATTGAGCAGGGGGTTGGACTAGATGGCCTTGTAGGCCCCTTCCAACTCTGCTATTCTATGATTCACCAGGGATGGAAGCTATAAGACAAGGTCTGGAAATAGTAGGAGAGCACTCTTTCAAACAAGTGTGAGAAATAATAATGAAGAAAAGATTGTTCCTTGGGGAGTCAAGACACTCCTCTTTATTCAAGATGGCTTCCCCTCTCCATTCTATTTCTGGGTTAAGGGCCAGTATGAGTGCCACTACATTTCTTCCAGCCCCACCAAGTCTACAATCAGCATGGCCAATTGTAACATAGAGATGCCAGCTAGCTGCAGAGAGTGTGATACCTTGGACCTCTTTTTTTGTGTGTGCCAGCTCTCAGCCCTAGAACAAGCAACAACAATTAAGCATCCATATTCCAAAGAATGTTTCCATAGCCTCTCTCCTAATTTGAGTGGGTTCCAATAGGAATGTTATAACAGCCAGTCCCTTCTTCCAAGGCTTTGATGGTGCAACCACCCTGCCTCGTTCATGGAATTGCATGGTCTCTGTGTGTGTCCAGACATCACCATTTTCCATTTGCGACCCTCTCATCTTTCCCCACCACTATTTTTGTCTTATTGCAGAAAATCCATTTAAAAGGGAAAGATGGAATTGTTGCGCAATGTCTTTCGATTGGTAACATAAGGAGCCATCTGTCCATCCATCCCCAAGATTATGAGGACCATGGGGTCTATTAGTTCTTTAGAGCCATCCTGTGTTATGGGAACTTCTGTCCATTATCTGACTATTTTCAGACAACCAGGCACCACAAACTGTTCCATCTCTAAGAAGATGGAGTCATGCCAGGTCAGACTATTTGTCCATCTAATCCAGTACTGCCTGCTTTGACTCATGGTGGCTCCCTGGTGTAAACAGAGGTTCTTTCTCATTTCCTGATCCTTGTTCCTCAAAGCGGAGATGGCAGGGATGGAGACTAGAACCTTCTGTATATAAAGCAGGTGCTCTGAAACTGACCTTCAGCTCTTCCCTTGGTCAGACTATTTTATTTATTAATTTTTATTGTATTATTACATTTATATCCACCCTCCCACCCTCCCACCCACCATCTTGCAAGGAACCCAAAGCAACTTACACGGTTCTCTTCATCTCCATTTTATCCTCACAATATCCCTATGAGGTAAGTTAGGCTGAGAGTTTGTGGCTGGTACAAAGTTACCCAGTGAGCTTCATGGCTGAGAGTTCCAATCCAACACTCTGACCACTGCACCACACTGGCTCTCTAGCCCAGTATTGACCACCTTGCCCAGTATTGTCAATTCTGTCTGGAAGTGGCTTTCTGGGGCCTCAGCTGGAGGGTCTCCTACATCACCATTACCTGATGTAATGGCCATCTTTTAAAATGGCATATGCCAAGGAGTGACAGATAATGCACATCTGAAAAGCAGGATAAACATATAATAACACCGGGAACATTCTACCACTGAGCTAGGGTCCTTCTCCATTTTCATAACATGCCTCTTTTGTAAAATGGCCGAGACCTGGATCAAACTTTCTGGGAAACAGGATGATGCTGGATAATTCTCCACATGAAGAATATATTATCAGCATGCCTCTTCCTAAACGGTATGGTTTGGGCACAGAGGGAGAAGCAATCAAACAAGCAGCAGTTATAGTTATGAAGAGCAACGGAGCAGGGAGGGAGTCCTTTGGGAAGGGGCAACTGAACATGTTCCTCAAGGGCTCCCACAAAACCCTGGAACTGGCAATTCCCTCCAGGTATGGAGTGAAAGGCCACATGAAAGGGATATAGAACTAGAGAGAGCATCAGCAACAGGTTTTGCAAGTTTAGGTCCATGATGCAGGAAGGACTATTCATTTCTTATTGGTAACACAATGGCCTGGTTCAGACAACACGCTAAACCATGCTGCTTAGCCACAAAATGGTTAATGGAATGCCTTAAGGTCAATGCATTTCATTAACCATTTTGTGGTTAAGCAGCATGGTTTAGCGTGTTGTCTGAACCAGGCCAATATTTCTTCAAACTGAAGTGTGATACTGAAGTGGATGCTCAACGTCTAATTTAAGCAATTTTCATGTGAAACTTAGCCCTGATCCAGAGATGTTCATATGAACAAGATACCACATGTTAATAAAATTGTCTGCAGAAAAGCCAGACACAGCAACACAGAAATGCACATGGGAAGGCACACACATTTCTGTCCTGTCTAGCTCAGCTCAAGCTTCCCAGGGAAGCCAATCTTGAAGCAGTTGCAATACTAGAAGGGTGAGGCAGAGTCAAGTCTGATGAATCAGAGTCAAGTCTGGGTAAGCAGGATGGCAAGGTAAAACTCAGACCAGGCAGGGGTTGTCAGAACCCTGGACAGATCACTGTGGCAGGTGTGGACTGGAACTCACTCAAGAAGAGCTGTTGTTTCAGCAACATACAGAGGCCTTCTGAAGCCTCATGAAGGTTGCCAGGTTTGGATCTGCTTTTAACTCCACCTCCTCTAAGGAGCTGTCTATTTCTTAAAATGCCATTGACTGATTCTGCAGCTGCTAGTCCTTATGATGTGGAGGCAGTGATTACTGCATCAGAGGGCTGGCTTCTGAATCTGAGGAGTCTGGTAGCCACATCCTCTAGCCTGAAAGGTCCTGGAGTACCAGATAATGGGTTACTAGAAAATGAAGGGTTACTGGATGAAGTCTCCTCTACTTTTGAGTCCTCCTCTGAGCCAGGGCAGCGATTGAGGGCAGAGACCATGGCATCCCATCCATTTTGGGGGAATGCATCATGTAGGTCACATTTGCATACACATGGCAGCCTCTGACCCATCCTCAGCCTCTGTCCCATCCATTCCATTTGCCCATGTGCAGAGGCATCCAATAATGGTCTATCTGTGCAGAAAGCAGGTACCTGGATCTCCTTTTTTTCTTTTTCTTTTTTTGCCCCATGCAGTGGGATCCTTTGGGATTAGTGCATGCTTATGTGCATCTGTTCTGCTTGAGCAAGACCCCTCTAATATGATGCATGTAGGCACTGTTCTCCAATAGCATATTGGAGCGCCCATATTCTGTCTCAAGGAGTGACTGGTCTAATCACTTTGGGAGCCCAAGTGGCAACCCTGGCTTCTCAATGTCCCAGGCTACGGGATGATTTCTCCTTCCAGGTGGATCTTTTGTATTCAGAATGATAACACTGTTTTTTCTTCTTCTTCAAATCACAGCTTTCAGACTCTTTATTCTGCATATTTGGTTCCTCTCAAGCCAATTAAAGACACTTGTGAGAACAAGCATCAAGTGATTTCTGAATTCCTCACTTTGCTGTCTAGGGAAATTTCAGCCTCATCACTCACCATCAGTCTGCAGGGTCTGGAGCTGATCCCATGTGTAATTTTTGGTTCCAAATTCCATGTGCCCAATGGTTTTACACCATCTTCATAATCAAAGTCCATAGCTGCCTTAGCTCATTCTGTTGAAATAACTCATCACTATGCTACATCTTCCCTTCTGCATTGCCCTGTGTAAATCGTAGCCATCAATTTTTGACATTCTAATTATGGGACTCCAAACAGTTATACTCAGTAGATCTTAATCCCATCTTGTAACTTCTCTTCTCTAGCTTTCTCATTTTCAATTCTCCTCCCCTTTCCGTATAGGAATGTAGGTAAATTAATAACCCTTTCTATATTAGGTTTTTTTTTTTACTTGCTGCAAGATGATGTCACCATTTGGCTTATTTCAGATGTTTGGAAACCAATACAGACAATTCAGCTCAGCTTCTCCTGCAATGTGGTTTAAAGCCCTCCTAACTTGGATGGACTCAGGTCCAATCCACCACAAACAAATGCTTTTGAGGTTTCTGTCCAAGACGTAGTTACTGGAAGTTTTCACTGGATTTAATTCATCTCGGTTCAAATTGTTGTCTGAACATGCCACCAAATAGCATGATTTAGCACACTGCCACAAATGCTACTCAATTACATGTGATGGTGTGCTACTTCAAGGACAGAATCCATCCCAAATAGGATAAGAACACAAGAAGAGTCATGCTCGATCAGACCAAGGCTCCATCTAGTCCACCATTTTGTGCACACAGTGGTCAACCAGCTGTCAATGGGGAACCAACAAGCAGGACACAACATCTCTCAAGGTTTCTGAGCAGCATTTTGTGTGTGGGGGAGGGGTCAGTTTGGATTGGGACCACAACACTGGGGGAGGGCATTAATCCTCTACTTTACACCATTTCCTTAATTAAAAAAAAATGCCTTACCCCCATATGTTGTATGTATATCTAGCAGTACTAGCAAGTTTCCACTCCATGAGGCAGGCTTTGGGATAGGAGGTGATTTTCATTGGAAAAATGGTATGGAGGAAGGTTAACTGTGTTCTGGTCTCAATCCAAAGTACACCCTAGAACAGAGGTAGGGACTTGAAATTGGGGGGTGGGTGGCAGGCTGTCATTCTGATGACAGAGACAGAATGACAATTGGGACAGAGAGCCATGTGCTAAGGAGATGCCCACCATGCAGAGGTTCTTCTCCCCACAAGGCCTGAAGGGATGGGTCTTGGGAAGAGGACTCAGTTAAGGCCCAGGGCTGGAGGTTCTCCATCTATACCCTAGAATATCCTCAGCCATTCTGTGAAGCTGGAGAACAGTAACAGAAGATAAGTTGTCTTTGGGGTGGCTTTGTCTGCTGAGATGAATCTTCACATCACACAACACCTGATAAGTTTGTTATGGGGTGGGGCTGTAGGTCAAAGGGGGAGAATCTGCTTTGCAGGCAGAAGGGATGAGCTTTTATCCCTAGAAGCTCCAAGTGAAAAGGCTCAGCTTGCTGGTGGTTGAAAAGAGCTTGGGGAGACATTGCCAGTCAAAGCAGATTGGGCAGAATGGACCAGTAATCCGACCAGGTATATGGCAGCTTCCCGTGACTTAGCAATCAAACTCAACAGATTATAGTCGCATGCCAGTGGGACCCCAAGTGAAGCAGCCAGCTCTCCCAGAAAAGGAACAGTCACTGCTGATGGAAAATTAAGCCCCCCAAGTAACCATTTTGAGCCCCAAGGCATGCCTCCCGATGCCTCTTCCGCCACCTCTGCCCCTATGAGCTCCCACTCATGTCAAGCATCCGTTGGACTCCCTCCACTGCAGCTGGCCCTTCAGAACTGAAGATGACAAGCTTAATATTCTGGGGAGGGGGGAGGGGTAATACATCCCTAATTACAGGAGAGGCATCCAGAGATCTTTCCAGAGTCTTCCTTAATTGAGCCATTTTAAAGGGAAACTGTCAAAAGCGACACACTTTTCCTTTGATTGCAACCGTCTCCTGAAAGCCTGGAGATGTAATTCCTCTCCCTGCTGTTTCCATCCCTTTCCATTTGACAGACGATGCTCTTTCCCCCCTTGCTCTCCTTGGGAAGGCTGACGCTGAGCCAACGTTTCTCGGCTTCCTTCGTTCCTTTCTTTGTGAGGGCACCAGGATCTTACGGCAATGCCAAGAAAAGCTATTGTGCAGGACGGGGTTCAATATACGAGCTAGCTGCCCGGGTTTTCGGCGGCAGAGCACAAAACCCCATCAACCGCTCTATACAGGCGAATTTTGGCACGGCTTTCTCAAAGAGTTTGAATCACTGGCCACTTACGTTGGCGAAGCCCCATTGACTTCAATAGGATTGTCCAAGTGTAAATGGCTTACCGCGTTTTTCTTTTTCCTCCCAAGCATCTCAGGATAACAAAAGCCTGTGGTACGTATTACTGAGGGTGTAGATATATAAGATAGGTAATGGCGCTGGTGATGAAGATGATAACAAGCACTATTAATCCATTATATTGACATGCTACCCAGGAGACTGAGGTTCCATGTCAGCGGTAAAGGATTGAAGTATGTAAAAAGCGCTCCCTGAGGTCACAGAGATATTCTTCTTTCATTTCAGTGCACTGTTAAGAATTCAAAGCCATAGTCCTGAAACTACTTACAGGCTACAGCCGTCCCACTGACTTTTGCTACTCTGTTCCAGAAACAGCCGATGGAAGATTGCTGGCAAAGAAAATGGGAAACTGGAAATTTCATTGGCTATCTCCACCAGAGGGATGGTTTCTCTAGCCATGCCAACTGGCTAGTTTGCCAAGCACCTTCTTTGGGTGGATTTTAAACACAACACGGATTGAAATTACATCTAGCGGGTGGGTTTGAGGACGACAAATAAAGTTAAATAAGATTCCACTTGTCAAATTGGCACCATTTCAAACCGTTGGCTTAAATGGGCATTCCCGTGCCTGCAGGCAGTTTCTCTCAATCTCTAATAATGATATGTTCAAATGCTACCGTTTACCATGATTAAAAGTTTTGACCAGTTATTATTATTATTATTATTTATTTATTTCATTTCTATACCAACAGCTGAAGCTCACTGGGTGGTTCACAACAATTCACATACAGAAAAAACAAAACAAATGCGAACTGCTACACTAGAACATGATACAATATCGAAGCATTATAATAAAACATGGCCTAAAAATTCTTAATATGAATGGAAGCCCTGCCTTTAGTAATGAGTATTGTGCTATCTCACAATAGGTACCTTTAAGAAGGAAAAGAGGACTAAAATTGTTGTTATGGTGGGCCTGTTCACACAACAAGCTAAACCATGGTTAGGCCACAAACCCTTCTGTTTGCTTTGCTTTGTCCTGACCCTGCCCAGAGTTTTGCCTGGTCTGCCTGATTTTCCCTTGCCTGTTTTCCATTATCTTTCCTTGCCCTCTCTGAGCTTTCCTTTACCTCCCTGATCCATTTATACTGCCCTTGAGTTCTGCCTTGCTCTCTAACACATTCAAATATTGGAGGGTAGGCTGGACAGAGAGGTGCCAGCAAAGCTTGGTGGGACCAGTCAGACCCAGATATGACCTTTAGGAGGTTTTAATGCTCACCTCAAAGAAGAGATGAGTATTGTTGGACCTCTTAATTCTTCTCCTGCTTGGGTTAAATCTATGTCAAGAAGGATTCCTGGCCTACCCAGCTCCTTCTCTCCCACCCAATGCTGGCAGTAGGTTCTTGATTGTCTTTGGGCAAGACACCCTCAGGGGGCCCGTCCCTCAATGAGTCTACTGCCTCACACCATTGCTACCAGCTACTATTGTTCATCGCCCTTTTCCTCATCCTTGCTTACTTGCTTGTCAGAGAGCCAGAGAGCCACTGAGAAAGAAGGTGGTGGCATCTACTGCTCCTCCTTCTCACCACCACCATTGGCTGGGCCAAAGCAAGAGGCAGGTGAAGAAGCAGGTTGCAATGGAGAAGAGGAGGAGCAAGTCCATGGAGGTCTTGTCAGTGGGCCTCTGCAGGGGTGTGGACCCTCAGCAGATGCCTGAGCATTCCTACCTTTGATGCTAGCGCTGCTCCTACTCATGCATTCCCTTCAATTTCCCAAGCCCCTTCCATTTAAACAACACTTACCCATCCTGGACAGAAGCACCATGGGTGCTCTTGTTGTGGGAAGAGAGACGGAAAGAATTGGATCTCTTCTATGAGTAGTACACCAGGAAGAAAGTACCCAGTGGTACTTGTGGAAGGATGTTTTCCTGCAGGCCATTGCTGTAAGGCAACTTCCAGTCGTAAGCACAAAAGAGCATAAGGAGAGTCATGCTGGATCAGATGAAGTTTGCAAACATCCTGATCCCACAGTGGCCAACCAGCCATCAATGGGAAACCCAGAAGCTTGACATGACAGCACCAGCTCCATGTTCCCCAGCAAAGGGTGTGCAAAGGCAGTGGATACTGGAGGTAGCATACAGCCATCAGGACTAGTAGCCATTGATAACCTTCTCTAACCCTACACCCATCCAAATTGGTGGCCTTCTCAGTCAGAGGAAGGAGAAATAGCAGCAGCCTCCATGCTCCTCGCCAGCTCTCACTGAGCAGCTGGGCAGATTGGGCCCAAATGAAGAGAGCAAGTGAATCAACAATGGCAGAAGCGATGAAAAGGAGATGGGCCCACTCAAAGAGGATTTCCCCCCCCCCCCCCCAAGCTCCCCTCCCCAAAACCCTGGAACTGCTACTGGTCACATCTCCTTCCCATTTGCCACGAAATCACCCTTTTCACCTGAAAGCCAGTGACAAAGACTATCTGTCAATACCAGTCTAAGCAGCATATTTAACCCAAAGTGCAGCATTTTGCCAGTGAACAGCATGGAGAAAAACGAGACAATCATCGTATTCTTGGTCTAGAAAAGGGAGAGTGCTTTGCTCCTTTCGGATTCAAGTCACATTGCGGCAAAGTTGAATCCACTCCTGAAAACACTCTCGCCAGCTAGGCAAAAAAGGAAGGAGAAGAAGAAGATGAAGAAAAGCAAAGCAAAACTCCACCACCCATTTTATGTTATGGCACTAGCCTCCCTTCCAATCTAATGGATTATGAGAACCATGAGAAGAAAATGCATTATGGCAAAAATGGGAGCTCTCTCGGGTTCAGCACTAGTTTCAAAGTTCCATGCAAGGCACTGTTATTTCTGGGCTGAGAGTTCTCAGATAAACAACAACAACAACAACAACAACAACAACAACTTGAAAATGCCTTCTGCAACTGCTGGAAATCCACTACGAAAATAGGTTAAAGAAGGAGCCTGGGGAGTTTAATAAAATGTCCCATAGTTCTAAAAAACAGGGATGGCTGCAGTTTGGCCAGTTTGCAACCTATTTCCATTAGCAGATTGTGCACTTACTTGAGGAGCTCACCTTGGGTGGTGTCGAACAACGAAAAACGAATTGAGGCTGCAATCCGAAGCACGCATTCCTAGGAGGAAGCACTATTGAACACAATGAGGCTTGTTTCTGAGAAAACATGGCTACGAGTTTGCTGAGAGTCCAGCATGACAACCCAGTCTGCAGAAAAAGTGCTGCTTGCCCTATGAAAAGCACTGCATTCAGACAGCATGGTAGCCCACGGTTCAACAACAACCTTCACTGGGTGGGTTAGCATGTCGTGTGAAGCCAGCTGAATTGACAGATGTGACCATCCTTACATTATCTAGGCAGGTCTGGGTAATACAAACCAGGTTGGCTTCTTTATCCTCTACTAGGGAAGAAAGATGACTAAGGCCGCAGCTAGACCTAAGGTTTATCCCTGGATTGTCCAGGGGTCAGACCTGTTCATCTAGGTGACACACAGGGGATCCAGTGCTCAGGCAGGGGCGAACCCTGGATGATCCCAGGATAAACCTTAGGTCTAGCTGTGGCCTTAATTTCTTTTAATAACTGATGCTCTTCTACACCAAGGATGAGATGGAAGTAGCTGTGCAGCTAGGTGGTCTTATACCCTGGACCTAATGGACTTTCAAGAGCCCCTCCCCCTTTAGATGGCCATGTGTCTTACTTCAGTTGTGAAACACACAGGCAATGCTGGCTTCAGGTTTTCCCAGAGGCTGTAAGCCTACATACAACAGTTGCTGGGGAACATCGGTGGGAGGGTGCCATTGCACCATGTTGTGCTTGTGGAACTTCTTCTTCTTCTTCTTCTTCTTCTTCTTCTTCTTCTTCTTCTTCTTCTTCTTCTTCTTCTTCTTCTTCTTCTTCTTCTTCTTCTTCTTCTTCTGGACCAGTGCAAAAGGCAGGTGAAGAGAGAGAGAAGATCCAGGGGAGACTTGTCAGTCGGCCCCTGCTGGGATGTGGGCCCTCGGCCGGTGCCCAACCATGCCTACCCTTGACTTGGCACACAACTAACATTTTTCTTTTCCCACCCCCACGCTGCCACTGCCATTCCAGGCTTTGTTTACAGCTGCTTCAACATGATAAGCATTGAGCAAAACCAAAACCAATAAAACAAGAAAGGATTCGAGTATGTGTAGTTTTGCATTTTAAACTCATTCAACTCATCACTCCATCAGGATTACAGGAACAAAATGGAATTTGATTTTGCTGTCCTGATGCTAAATGGGATGGGAATATGTGCATTTTCTTACAGAAAAAAGATACTAAATGTGAAAAGGTTTTCATCATCATCATCATCATCATCATCATCATCTGAGCACCTGGAATCATGTACATACCTAGCCAGCTGTCCCCTGGCTATAATTTTTAAAAAAGAATAAATAAGGAAGGATGCTGTCATGAGCATCAGCCAATGGAACCCCTGGCATACCCATGCCAGCCCAAGGTACGGAGACACTGGGCCTGTTTGCTGCTCTCCATAACCATTTCCCTCCCCCCCCCCATCCCCACTGAGTTGTAGGGTTCAGACCTAGATGTCTGTCTGGATTAAAGGATCAGTTGTAGACTCAATGTTGGATTGATGACACCAGGCTGCAATCCTAACACTCATTGGGACTTACTTCTTTGTAAACACAAACAATATTGAGCTGCATTGCATATTTAATCATAAAATGTTTGCTGATTTGCTTCTGCAAGAAGGAGAATGAAAAGGAAATCTGAAAGAAAGAGGAAGTTCCAGAGAATCAACCTTGTAAATAACTTGACATTCACAAATAATGAATCAATGCCATGCATTTTCATGGGATTGGATTATACATCCTGTGGCTTTCTCTCTGTATGTGTATGTACACATATACGGTTTTTTTGTTTTGTTTTTAATGTTCTAGTTATTTAGCCCTGGGGTCCTCTCAGATCACATTTTTTGGTTCATGTTCAAAGATTTTGCTTTATAGCTATGAGGCTTAGAAAATTGCTTTGGAGAAAAATGAAATTTGAGATCAAATAATGTCAGCCACTGGAACCTTGAGAAGGGATGGCAGGGGAAACGAACTCTTTGAGACTTTCAATAAAAAAACTGCAAAAGCTGGCAACAGTGGCAGATTGAAATAAATCCAGGGCAGAAACATTTGGCAATACATCCCCATAGATTTTGCCAAAATTCCTCAATTATTAATTTTTGAAGGATCCTTTTCTGTGTTTTTCCATGGCGTACAAGAGCTAGGATGAATTAACAAAGTGGTTAAGGAATGATGCTTGATCGTGGTCCACGGGTGGGTCACTGGCCAGTGGATCACTGCAGTCAAACCCTTGAAGTAGGGATGGGAAACTCCTTTCAGCCGAAGGGACAAATTCAATTTTGGACAAGCTCTTGGGGATCACATTCCAGTGATGGGTGGAGCTGAAGGGAAAGGGGGTGTGGGGAAGGGGTGGGGCTGAAGGGAAAAGTGGTATGTCCAAAGATGCAAAACAAAGTAGCATGTTGTGGCTTAAAGCTCTTAGGCCACAGCTAGACCTAAGGTTTATCCTGGGATCATCCAGGGTTCACCCCTGCCTGAGCACTGGATCCCCTGTGTGTCACCTAGGTGAACAGGTTTGACCCCTGGACTATCCAGGGATAAACCTTAGGTCTAGCTATGGCCTTACTGCCAGCCCTAAGACTTGGACAACAAGGAAGAGGGCCTTTTCAGTGGTGGTCCCCCAATTATGGAACACTCTCCCCGACGAGGCTCGCCTGGCACCAACATTGTTAGCTTTTTGGTGCCAGTTCAAGACTTTCCTCTTCTCCCAGGCATTTAACAGCAAATGCTGAGTTTTTCAACTGACCCCAGAATAGTTTTAAGTAGATATTGTCTATTTTATGTGTGTGTTTTAATGGTTTTTAAATTTTGTATATTTGTTTTTAATGTTCAATGTTTTAATCTTTGTAAACCACCCAGAGAGCTTCAGTTTTGGGGTGGGATATAGATGATGATGATGATGATGATGATGATGATGATGATGATGATGATGTAAGGCATTTCAACCCTTTGAAATGGGGCATAGCCACCCGGGGGAACCCAAAGGTTCAGATTAGGATCTTGGGAGGCCTGGGGTTCTCCGCCCTGCTTTAATGCCTGTGGGTTGCTGGGATTCTTGCAAAGTTTTGTAATCTGATCCAGTAAAGCACTTGGAATGTTCTTAAGCAAGAGTGGAAACTCATCATAACAGATACTTTAACTGTTAGGAAATCCTGGGTATATTCTCAGGCATTGTAAAAGCAAAACATATAGGTGGGCCATAGGTATTCTAGTTTTTAAACAATAGGCCATGCAAGATGGAGGCAGTCCTAGACATCGTAAGTAGTACCAGTAAGTACCGTTGAACCCAGTGGGGCTTACTTCTGAGTAGACATCTATAGGGCTGCACCACACATCATTTTTTGCACATCAGGTTCCTGTTACTTTCTGTATTTGGGGATATATATATATATATATATATATATATATATATATATATATCCAAGTAAACACAAATATAAAAGAAGAATCAGTTTCCTAGCAACATCTCAAAGAAGAATCTTCTTTGGTTCCTGTCTTTTGGATTACTGGTTTTTGAACCTTTGCTTTAAAAAAAAAGAAAGAAAAATCCTTTCTGTCCGAGACAGAGCCAATTGGCCCCTGAGTAACGTTCTTTGCTAAAACATTTGCTTTTCTCTATTTTCTCTCATTTCATTTGTCTCCAGGAGAATATAGACTTGGAGCCCAGCATCTATGTATCCTCTGTGGAGATGATTGTGAGAGGGGGGAGAGAAGCCCCCTAATTTCCAGTCAAGTCCCTAAGGCAAAAATATGAGCTGTCTGTCTATAATCAATGATCTCTCTTTTCACCAGGTACTCAGTGCCATGTAGAACCGTTAACTATGTTTCAACAAATCCAGAAGAGGGATGGGGCTGAGGTTGGGGAGAGAGAGAGAGAGAGAGAGAGAGAGAGAGAGCAATGTAGAATAATTATTCAAGGTTCAACTCAAAGAAAATAGAGAGACTGCCCTCTGCACATAGATTAAAGAACTGCAAGCGCCCAAAGGCCAGCTATTCCAAGCGGTTGTAAACTTCTGGATTTCAATAAAGATGGAAATAAGTAGCCCCTTGGAAGAGCAGGATCCTGAACTAAAAGGTGGCAGAGGATTCCAGTTCCACCTAGAGAATTGTTGGCCCTGCTTTAAAAATGCCTTCAGTCATTTGAAGAATTAGAAAGTTCCTTTGATTTACCAACTGCATTGTTTTGACATTGACTTAAAAGAAGTGATTCAGTAGCATAAACAGTTGCATGTGTGCATTGAGGAATTAATTCCTGCACTGTATGGAAATATTCATTCCTCATAAAGAATCATAGAGTTGGAAGGGAGCTCGGAGGTCATCTAGTCTAACCCCCTGCCAATGCAGGAGATCCAGGACTACAGCATCCCTGATAGGTGGTCATTAAATCTCTGCTTTAAAACCTTCTCTTTCCTACTACCCAGTCATTTCTTTCCTGCTACCCTATCCAGAAATTGATAATGATGAATAGGATGGTCATGTGCCCTACAAGGCAGGAGACAGTACTCTCTTTGAAGGGATGTTCAAGTCCAACTTATTTTCTTTAGTATATTCCTTTGCTGCCCAACAGCCAAACCTCTATGGTGAAATGCAGTGTATTTGTATTAAACCAGAGTCATTATTTCTAAAATTACTTCTATACTTAAGCAGGAGCACATGCAAATTGCCTCTCTCTTTTTGGCAGTGGGTAAAAGAGTATTGGTGATTGCAGAGTAAACGGGGATAGCGTGTAGCATCCAGCAGTCTCTGATCATAGAAGGGGCTTAGACATCAATCCTTGTTGTGTAATCACGGTGTTACAGGCATGTCCTTGCTTCCATCTGCAAGACATATCTACACCTTGTGTCAAATCATCATGAATTTGGAATAAAAAGCAGGATATAACACTATGAAAGCAGTCTATGGAATGTGGATTGTGCCCGAACAGTTATCAATGCGCCTTAATACATCTAAAAGCAGGTATTAGCCGGTAACAGGTATATTTATGTAGTTGTAGATGAGAAGCCAAGGAAGCAGCAGCAGGCAATTTGGAGAAACAGTATCACCAAGGATTTGTGTGTGAAGGAGTTTTTTACAGCAGAGGCCAGAGATGTTCCCTGCATCCCTCTGTTACAGCTTATGCAAAGCTGCTCCATGCCTTCCAGGTGATGGGGAAAGACAAAGAGCAGTTTGATTTAAGGTCCTTCAGAAGCCTCAAATGAATGATAGTGAACTTTTTTTTCTTTTTCAAAGGACTTTGCAGGATGTTTTGGCTTTCTTTTCTCATTGGAGGGCTTGTAGACTGACTGCAGTGAGAGGTCATATTGGCCAGGGCTGGCTCAAGTTATTGTAGAAGTGGGAAAAGGGCAGGAAAAGGCAACTAAAATGATGAAGAGACTGGAGGATCTCCCCTATGATGGAAGGTTACAACAGCTGGGATTGTTTAGCTTGGAGAAAAGGTGAGTAAGGGGAGACATAGAAGGGCTGCTTCACACAGCCATAGTTAAACTATGGAATTCAATGCCACAAGATGTAGTGATGGCCACCAATTTGGATGGCTTTAAAAGAGGGTTGAATAAATTCCTGGAGGAGAAGGCTATCAATGGCTACTAGTCCTGATAGCTATGTGCTTCCTCCAGTAGCAAAGGCAGTAAGCCTATATGTACCAATTGCTGGGGAACATGGGTGGGAGGGTGCTGTTGCACTGTGCCCTGCTTGTGAGTTCCTGGTCAACAGTTGGTTTGCCACTGTGTAAACAGAATGCTGGACTAGATGGACCCTTGGTCTGATCCAGCATGGCTCTTCTTATGTTCTTACAAGATAAAGGTGTAAAAAATTATGCATGGTGTGCAGAATGTACACAAGGAGAGAGATTCATCAAAAGAAGAACTTCCAAGCTTAAAGAATGCCCCATCCCTAGATTGGAGTGTCAATCAGAAGAGAGAACGAATGGAACCCACCAGCTGCCCATGTCTCTGTGTCTGAAAAAGATCCACTTGTGACTGAAGGTTCATGCAGCAAATGGCTAAGCTCCCATTGTGGCATTCAACGGAGCGGATTTCCCGTCCCGCACATTATATCATACAGCTTGTCACTCCAATCGCAGAGGGCAAATTTATGCTTGCTACATCCCTGAATCTTCAACGACAGTTAAGCCATTTATAAACCCAGTGACTGCGTTGCTTAATTAAACAGCTCTACGTTAAAGAACTGGGAGCCACTCTGGTGGAAATTCTAATTTTGGTTATTGAATCCAAGCTTTATATGAAGAAGGTAATTCCCATAATGGCATGATATTCGTTCTAGTCACTGAACTGTAAGATCGCACAGAGACAGAGTGCACAGATTACATGTGTAAAATCCCAGGTTCAACTTCCAGCACCTCCCATTAAATTGATAACCAGATGTGGGCCACCAGGAAAGGTCTGACTTGTGTAAGCTTTTCATGCACACAGAGACAACCCTAGACTGGCTGCCAGCAGCTAGCTGCCCTAGGCCAGATCTAGGCTGAGTTTTTGTTAAACCAGGAAACATTTTGCCCCTATTTTCCATTTAATGCTTGCAACCATTACTTATTTAAACAGAGTCATAATTATTCATTTTCTCCATCTGTCCATCTGTCCATCCAATGCTTCTGAGATCAGATAAAACAGAGACATGAAATTTTCATTTTTATTTGCATTTTAAAAAAAAACAGAAGTCCTGCTTAACTTGGTGCCCTAGGCAACCACCCAGTCCACCTATATGCACCCTGTATGCACACGTGGTCATGTTTCCATGCACATCACTCATGCTCACACATTTGTAGGTTAGCTTAAGCTCCCTTAAAAATATTATTCCAGCCTGGAGAGAGGGGCTGTGCTCAGCAGTTCCACCCCTGACATCGTGTGCATCAAGAAGCCCCTCCACTAGAAGTACAATGAGAACAACAGCAGAAAAGAGCCCTTTCCATGTACAACTGGACATTCCAAGGCTCCCTCTCTACAGTAGTGCATGCTATATGCACTGTTTTTATCTGGTTGAGCTTTTATATTGTATTTTATATTATGATTTTATACTGGTTTTTTATACTTTGAATGTTTTTAATTTTTGTGAACTGCCCAGAAAGCTCTGGCTATTGGGCGGTATAGAAATGTAATAAATAAATATAAATAAATAAATATATGTGCAGATGCCTTGTGGCAGGGGCTACTTAATCATAGAATCATAAAATAGTAGAGTTGGAAGGGGCCTATAAGGCCATCGAGTCCAATTCCCAGCTCAATGCAGGAATCTACCCTAAAGCATACTTGACAGATGGTTGCCTAGCTCTCTGTTGAACTTTGAGGGCAGAGCTACTCAGTAGGGGTTTGCTCCGCTCCGTTATGGAGCCTGGTTACGGAGTGGATCGGGGGAGGTCCGGATTGGCCCGACGTGGTTCAGAACGGTTTCGAAACTTCAGAGCCAGGTAAGTGGGGAAGGGGAGCTTACCTGGGTCTACTGCAGTCTGGGTGGCGGCTTCAACTGTGGCCCAGGTCTAAGGCCAGAAACAGGCCGCCTGTTTCCGGCCTTAGGCCTGGGCCGCAGTTGAAGCCGCTGCCCAGACCGCGGCGGTGACAGAGCCAGGTAAGTGGGGGAGGGAGGAAGGGGAAGGGGGGCTTACCTGGCTCTGCTGTCCACCACCGTGGTCCATTCGCCAGCAAACGGCGGACCCAGGTAAGGGGGGATTATTCAGCCCCCATTTTGTCCCCCCTTCCCCACTTACCTGCCTCTGCAGAGGCAAGTAAGTGGGGAAGGGGGGCAAAATGGGGGCCGAATATCGATCCAGACCTCCGGATCTTGCTCTGAATCCAGTTCCGGAGTGGATCAGGGGAGGTCCAGATTGACCTGAAGCGGTTTGGGCCCGATCCGGAAGGTCCAGATCAGGATCTGGAGTGGTTCGGATAGGGGGTGCACAGCCCTACTACTCAGCATAGCTCCTCTTGTGTGTTGGGGTAAGTCCTTTAACAATACCTGAACAGGGCTCTCAAATGCCAGCAAGTGATGGGTCAAGAGGGCGCATTGCTGCTGGTGTGTTAACATCATGCACAAATGTGACAGCACACATGGTACATACATGTATACATGAGCAGCCATACACAGAAAGCTTACAAAAGTAAGCTGCCTGGTCTATGTCTGCATAAATAATGTCATGAACAGCAGGACTCAGAAACACCTTGAACTAAGATGTTATTATTAAGCAGCTCCATATATCCTTGTAATGAGCCCACACATGTTGTCCTTCAGAGGAGACCCAGCTCCATGTTCTACAACCATTTGAGGTGTGAGTAGTGGACACACAGGACAGGACCTTCACACACACAGAGAGAGAAAGAGATAGAGAGATAGAGATGCATCTGTTTGCAGTAATGCTGGGGCTATGCTGCTTTTTAGCTCACTCTCCCTTTGAATAAACTGAAGGATTCTCCACCATAGCAAAAGATCTCTCTCCCTTTCAAAGCTGGCCACAACTATGTTGCTGGAGTTCAGGTGGGGAGCCTCTCTCAAGGCAAAAGACCAGCTTCCCCCATCCCCATTCCAGCCAGAACACTGTCTGGATGGAGGAAGGACAGCTTGGATTTCCTGGCTGGATAAAAGATTCCCACCCCCCTTCCTTTTTTTTTTGCCGGCCCAGAGAGATTCATAGCCATGATAAGCTAAGGCAGTTTTGAAACTGAGAAACTAGTACAGGGAGAAATATCTGCACTGTGGCTATTCCTCCCTGAAAACACTAATGGCTGGGAGGGCCAGACAACCACAGCCTCTTTCAGAACTTGCAAGAAATAATGGCACAGATCAACTTTACGAGGTCGGCAGAAGGATACGAAATGGTTTCACTCTCTTGAGAAGCCAAGTCACATGACCATTGCATTCCTTCTGTATCAACAGGATAGCTAATGTACTTCAGGGCTGTAACCACAGCGTCTGTGAGGTGGGGGATGTATATGTCTGTCAGAGGGTGCCTGGCCCCTTCAGAAATATTCCAGGCTCCCTCCATGAAATTTCAGCTTTCCTTAAAACATGAAGTAACTGTCCTGGCCGGTGTTGGGCCCTGGGAGAAGCTCCCAGTCAATTGGCTGCTCAGGTAGGCTCTCGTATAAGGAAGCTATGACTGGTAAGGAATCTTTGGTTGGTAATTATGCTGGGTAAACAAGAACAGGGCAGGGCCTAGCACCTTGGACAGTGCTCTGCAGGAGCTAGTAGGCTGGGGTAGCTCCTGATGGAAGGAGCTGTTGTTTCAGCAAGGGTCTAGTAGCAACTGAAGGTTTAAGCAAGTGGGTCAGTTCAGATCTCTCAGAAGCTCCACCTCCCACTGGGTACTGACTACAAACGTAAAGGGCCCATGCACCTTTCTCTAACATTAAGCTCCTATGCGGTATAGGGGTGCAAGAAACCTTAAGAGAGCCACTGCTAGATGCTGAGGTGGATCACCTGGATGCTGAGGTGGATCAGAAAAATGGGTATGGGTCAGTGGAGGCTGGTGGCTCTGATTTCAGTGGGGCTGTGATTCCATTCTGGGTTTCATTTATTTATTTATTTATTGCATTTCTATACTGCCCAATAGGCGGAGCTCTCTGGGCGGTTCACAAAAATTAAAAACATTCAAAGTATAAAACAACAATATAAAACCATAATATAAAATACAATATAAAAGCTCAACCAGATAAAAACAGCAGCAATGCAAAATAAAACACCAGTCTGTCTAAAGGTTGTGCTGAATCCAGTTTTGGAGGGTTCAGGTTCAGGGGCCCAGGCAGCTGCCCTGGGATGCTGCTGCATGATGGTGCCAGCCCTGTCTCTAGCTAGCCCTTTTTACTTGCAAAGATATAAGGGAAAGCATGCTGGTAGCATTCTGTCCACTTGCTCTCTGACTCCTCATACAATTCAATAACTTTAAGCACTTTAGGCTACCTGGATTTATGCTCTGAGCATCCAGCTATGATTTCTTGCCCCCTTAAGGCCCCAGCACAAAATTCCAGCCTATGGATCTGCAGTGCTTTTAAAAAAAAACCCAACCTGTAGCGCAAATGAGAATACCGATTCCATAATAACAACCTTCTGCTTCCATGCTAACCTTTTTGTTCTTCTTTTTCTTCGTTTTGCCAAAGATTTATGTGACACCTGAGAAGCCTGCCAGCATATCAGATAACTTTAATAGTGTAATTTGTTTTTATGATCATTTTGGTGAATATACAAAGGCTAACAACTCCTTATTCATGCACGCATACCAAAGAAAGCATTGTCAGAAGAAGAAGACCCCCTTGAGTTTGGACAAGCAGGTGGATCTCAGGTGGTTAGCAGGATGGAAAAGAAAATGCCAAGTGGACAAAAGCAACAAGGAAACCACAATGATTGATGACTGGTGAGGCCCCACGAAATGGTGGGAATGTTGGTGGTCCACAGCAGAGCCGCATTTGCATGTGGATTTTGTAGCTTTCTGATATGCAAATAGAAAAGGAGGCAGGGAGAGGGAAGTGGTATGCTGGTTGCTGGTGTCACATTGGTCCTTAGCTCTGCAACAAGAGAGCCTTTTCCTTAGAATCATATAGTTGAGTTAGAAGGGGCCTATAAGGCCATCGAGTCCAACTCCCTGCTCAATGCAGGAATCCACCCTAAAGAATCCCCGACAGATGGTTGTCTAGCTGCCTCTTGAATGCCTCTAGTGTGGGAGAGCCCACAACCTCCCCAGGTAACTGGTTCCATTGTCGTACTGCTCTAACAGTCAGGACGTTTTTCCTGATGTCCAGCCGGAATCTGTCTTCCTGTAACTTGAGCCCGTTATTCCATGTCCTGCACTCTGGGATGATTGAGAAGAGATCCTGGCCCTCCTCTGTGTGACAACCTTTTAAGTATTTGACATCTGCTATCATGTCTCCCCTCAGTACTACAACTCCCATCAGACCCAGACAGCATGGACTGATGCTGAACCATGGGCTGTTGTCAAACCATGGGCTGTTGCATTGTGTGAACCCAGCCATGCTAACAAACCATGGTTTATTAACCACAAACAATCCATAGTTCAAAACCCCAAATCAAGTCATGGGTTCTATTTGTGAGTTTTTCACAGTTAAAAAACAAAACACCCCATGAGTTGTTAATGCAGATGGGTTCACACAATGAAACAACCCATGATTCAACAACAACCCATGGTTGAGCTTTGACCCACACTTAATCCAAATTCAAATTTGAGGGTGTTTTGTTGTGTTGTGTGAACTCAATCTTTCAGAGGAGTTGCTTGAGGTTCCTTGTGGGGCTGAACAAAAGAACACCTGTGAAGCCCACTGCAAGAATGCCTGTCATTCCCCCTTACATGCACATTTCTTTGCCCTCTGCTGAGCTAGAAAGATGCCTTTCCATTTGTATTCTGCTCTCCTCACTAAGGAATTTTGAACTACTGCATAATCTGCAGCAAAGTAATTTTCTCCCTGGTGAATGATGAGGTAATAAACCAGTCGGACGATCAATACCAACTGATGTAATCCGCCGAAAAGCGGCGGCCTCTTCCTGAGTGTGACCCAGTAGGAGAAGCTGGCTTTGGACTGGGGGACTGAAGAGAGAGAGAGAGAGAGAGAGAGAGAGAGAGAGAGAGAGAGAGAGAGAGAGAGAGAAAGCTGCTGCTCCATCTTCCACGGGAATGGGAAGGAGTGGCAGTCTTCGACCAGTTCACCCATGGTGGCCGTCACTACATCTGGTGGTTGATGTGAAGCTGATATAAGCAGAGCCCTGAAAGATCCTATGGTCTAGTCCGGCATTTTGTTTCTACAGGAGCCAACCAGCTGCCTATGGAAGTTCACAAGCATGGCATGGATGCATTAGCATCCTCCTTCCATGTTCCCCAGGAACTGGTATTTGAAGGCCTATTTCCTCTGATACAGGAGATGATACACAGCCATCACAACTACTATCCATTGATAGCCTTCTCCTCCATAAAGCTGTCCAAGTTGGCAGCCATCACTACTAGGGATCTATGAGAAATTCATTTCAAATTGTTTTCAATCAGGATTTACTGAGTTTGCACCTTTTGAGCCGAACACAGACTCAGACGCAGTTTGTGGTCAGAGTCCATAAATCTCCAAGCTTGTACTATAATTCATGGACCAAAAGAAATGTGTACAATAGCATGTGTACATTTTGGGGGGAAAATATGCATGAAAAAATGTGTGTATCTGGAAAACGCACAGAAATCCATTTTAATCATGGTAGAAGAATGTGTACATTTCAAAGATGTGCACAACTGATGCGTACATTTGGAATAATATGCACAGAAATGTGCATGGGTCTTCATGTGGGGGAAAAAAAAGATGGCAAGCTGAAACAGCCTCGAGTCAGAACAAGCATCAAGATGGGATTTGGAGGACTTTGGTGAGTTCAGTTTTTGCTGATTCACACATCTCAGTGCAACCAGCATGAGCTCTTGATGGGGGAGTGCTAGTCTCAGAACAGAGCCCTGTCCCTTTAAGGTTTCCATTTTGTGGGAAGGGGTGGAGTCTGGAAGGAGCCCTCTGAGGTGAAATATAAATGCTTCAGTCTCTACTCCAACCATGTTGGAGCAAGTTGCTCACTAGGAGCAGCTGCTGCCAGGCTGCCTTGCCTTGAGGCACGTGGTTTCCTCAGACCAGAATGGGGGAAAAGCCATAATCCTAGATGATCTTTCAGGAAAGCTTGTCTCTCATTGTACACCTCTAGGATCCACTGACCTAGATACTCATGCTCTGACTGTGGATAAGGCAGCTTCTTCTGTTCCTAGCTATGGTTCTGATCCTTGAAGAGGAGCCATAGTCTTGCTTTCAAATTGCTGCTGTTTCAACTTTTGCCACCTCCATTTAGAAGGATCAGGTAGAAGATGAGGTGAAAGACCCTTGCCTGAGACCCTGGAGACTTGCTGTCTGCCGGAGCAGACAATACTGAACTAGATGGACCAGTGGCCAGACTCAACCTAACACAGCTCGATATGTAAGCTAAATTTTGGTAGTTGATGTTACATTGTGAGCCTGTTATGACTTCAAAGGACCACAGATTCCCCCCATCCATCCTTGGACAACTCTTCTTGCTCCTCTTCTCTAAGCTAAGAGACCCCAGCTCCTTCAGAGCCTCCTCATATAGATTCTCCAGACCAGATTTCCATAAGTTAAAACCATCACTTTGAATGGAGCCACCATGAACCCCTTTATCTCCTCACTCAAAGGAAGCTCCTCTTTGATATCTAGGAGAAGCTCCCCGTTCTTTGGAACTCACCCAACTACAGAGTTGCCTTGGGGTTCTTGGATCAGATGGAAAACTGAGCGAGTCTCAGAATGTAGGAAAATAAAGTTGTGTTCTTCAAAGTAGCCTGTTTATATACCACCCCATAGCTGAAGTTCTCTGGTTGGTTTACAAAGGTTAAAAACGGTGAACATTCTTGGATCATACCTGGTTTTGTTTTCAGCAGTGGAGCAGTTATGTAATTTTAGATTTTGGACTTCTTGGACTTATGCCTCCACCCCATATTTAGATGTTAATGTAGTAAGCCATCCCTACTGTGGTTATGCCCACTTCCCCTGCTCTTTCTGGTTAGTTGGGCCCCGGACATTTGCCCCCAAATCCTACCCTGCTGGCACCACTGGCTTTCAGTTTCCACCAAGGAGTTTGTCCCACGTCTTGTGTCTGTTCCTTTTGCCCTTGTGGCACCTGGCAGCTGTTGCTTCTCATCTGTAGCTTATGCTTCTGTTTTCAGCTTCCTTTCTCAAACTAGAACTTTTCCTCTGCCAGCTCCCTTTAAAGATGAAAACACAAACCGGCTTCACGAGGTTCGACAAGGCGGAAGAAGCACATGGATTGCCCAAAGCCAGGAGCCTCCTGTGAACTGAACACTTGAGACACACACGTGTGGCGAGGGGCTTCCTGGGGTCCTGGTCATTCTCTGGAGATGACATTCACAGTCCCCAATGTGGGCATAAACAAAGAAAAAGACCATGCCAAGCTGAACTCGTGAAGCTCCTTCTAAGGGCCAAACCAAACATGACCTGACATTGACTGCTCTTTGCATTTAACTTTCAAGTGCGGTTATTTTAAAAAATGCAAATAGCATTAGCTGGAAAGAGGGCTGATACTTTATCAGGGTTGAAGCAGGCATGGCGGGAGAAATTTATATCCCTCCCCAGTGCATTCTTGAGTAAACACCCTCTTCTAAAGCTGGGGTTTAGGAGAGCACAAATGGGTGAGGATCTCCTCCCAATTCAGATAACAGCAGGAGAAGAAAGGGTTAAATTCCCACTATGCACCTGCTGTGATCCCAATAATTATCACACACCTACTCCTCTTTACTTAAGGAACAAAAAACACCAACCAGGTTTTCAGCGTAACACTCATTCCATGATTGAGTTCATCACAGCCAGACAGGGCCCAGACTCCTTATTCCTTTGTGAGGGCCTTCTTATTTACTGATTTTAAAGGCTACATGGAGGAGCATGATTTGGCTAAAAATGGGTGAGGCAGGGTGTGGTGTTTGCAGATTTCATAAAGCTCCCCTCTCCATTGTTTGAGGACCGACTCATTCTCAAGGCCAAGAGGCTTCACTCGGAATGAGCAAGTTGTGGCCCTCCAGCAGGACGTCTACACTTGTCTAGATGAAACGTAACAAGTTGGCAGAGATGACGTCAGCAGTCACGTGATGCTGTTGTTGTTACGTTTCTTCTGACTTTTAAAACCGTTCCACTTTCTGTTAAAATCGTTTTAAAACTAACAATGTGCCCCAACGTTTCGTTGTTTTCAATGCTGTCTTTCAAAGTCATGTCTCGTGACCATGGTCTTTGCTTCCTGATTAGGACAAGTGAGGGCTTTTCTAGGGGAGGGAGAGCTGGCACAACACGACGAGGGGGAGGGGGAGGGGGAGGGAGGGCGGTGAAAGAGGGGACAGAGGCTTAATTTTTTTAAAAAAATGCTTATCTTTCGGGGCGCACGTGGCCCCTTTAAGACGCTGCAGGGCTTCCCTCGTCCCTACGCGTCGCCCCACCTCCCTGCCGGCTTATCCCGGCAGGTCTAGCTCAGAGTCACCGGAAGAAGGAGGTTTACTTCAGAGCCGGTATGAGCATAATGAAGAACGTTCTAAAGAAGAGTGTGCCGGGGTAAAACGATAGAAGAAAAGGTATTTCGATTGACTGGGCTCAAGTTGCGTTTTGTAACGTAGCAAGGGAGGACGCAACAATGCACTTAAACAACGGTGTAATGAATAGTGTAGATCCTGCCCAGATGTTTTAGCCTCAACTCCCATCATGCCTCACCATTGGAAAGCTAGGGAGTTGTCAACCAAAACAACTGTTGGATGACACATTGCCCACCCCTGAGCTTCACCATCAGCAGAAAAGAAAATGGCTCCGCAGACAGTAGTCTGGTTCACACATGCAGCAGTGGTGTGGCATTAAATTTGGAAGTGTAGATACTCATCATAACAATCCCCACAGCTATGCCCCCAAGGAGAGTCCAAAAATGCACAGATGTGTGGATCTATCTCTCCCTCTCCTTCTCAGTATTGCATAGGTCTTCTGTAAATCTTTTGTAATGGATCTTAATTGCTCATCCAAGATCAAGACCACCCGCCCCAATACTTTGCATGGTAACAGGGATATAGCTCACAACCATATACCATTGCTAGAAAAATCCATTTGCATGCCAGCTATTGTGAGGAGTCTAATAAAAAAAGTCCCGGCATTTCAGCCCTGTCTCTGTTACACCGCAGCAAAGTTTGGACTTAGAATCCTGAGGTTGGAGAATGGACTGTGCCACTTAACACTGGTGGGTGGGTGTTGTTTCTTTTTTCTTTTTATAAAAAATACACTTACTGAAAGAAATAAAACCCCTCAAGTAAAAAGTTAGCACCTCAGGGAAAGGGACGGTTGGCTAGACTGCTCCCAGCGGTCCTGGATTCTACTTGCGGGGAGTTCTTTAACATAGGGATCACTCTAAACCTGCAGTCCCCTCCACTGGCAGTCAGAAATGATGCAATCCTAGGGTGGAAAGGAGGACAGGGCACCTGTATCTTTAACAGTTGCCTAGAAAAGGGAATTTCAGCGGGTGTCATTTGTATGTATGCAGCACCTGCTGAAATTCCCTCTTTATCACAACAGTTAAAGATGCAGGAGACCTGCCCTCTTTTGTATCTGGTCCCTCTAGTAGGGTTCCTGCAGCTTTAACTGTTGTGATGAAGAAGGAATTTCACCAGGTGCTACATGCATACAAAATGACACCTGCTGAAATTTCCTTTTCTGTGCAATGGTTAAAGATACAGGAGCCCTGTCCTCCTTTCCATCTGGTTACCCTATACAATCCATTCCGCCACCTCAGGGATCTACTGCCTCAATTCTGCCACATTCATTCACACTTAGGGTTCAGGACCAGAAAGCCAAGAATGGTCTGACTGCATTATTGAGGGTGTGTTCATAAATTAGATCCCTACTGGGGTAAGCACATCTTGTCCAGAGAGTAATGCTTGTTCAGTTAACTCTGGCTGCACACCATAGTGAGCTGGAATAATCAATTCACTGAGCTGCAGTTAAAGATTTGGCTACTTAGAACAAATCAATATGTGGAATGTAGCACTCACTTCCCTATTTGCCTGTGTCCAGTCCCTTCCTATTATATACAAATCCTTTCCTTGAGGTACTGAGTGACATTTCCCCCCAGCTGTCTTCCACTTTATTCCTCCATCTCAACTCCTGACTTCCTCTTCCCTTCTATACCTCAATATCCTTCTTCTTGCTGGATAATAAGACGACTCCGCATGCTTCCAGACACTAGGTGGCAATAGAGAATATGTTGCATCAACAGACGCTTGTCTTGTTCATCCCCATTGTCATCTCATCAGCTCCTTCTTCCTGCTCCTTCCCCTTCCTTTTTCTCCTGCCTCTGCAACAAGTACCATGCGGTCCCTCCAAAAGAAAGCAAGTAATTGTATATCATGCCTCCGCTTATTTACACTCACTCACACAGCCTTAGGGGGTGCTTGTAGTTAAACAGTGTTAGATAGCTTCTCTGATGATTTTTATAAAAACACTAATGCAGTAAGTTGACTTGAACTTCTTTTAAACTGGCTTTTAGCCTGTGATTACTGCCTCTAATACTAAAAGCTGTGTTGACACACTTTCTCTGTATAAATCAACTCTGCTGTAAGTTATTCCAGACTTTCCAACACTTCTTAGCCTAATTTTTACTCTGCCCCCATTCCTTCAGGCACCCTACCTCTGGATCTCCTCTCTCATATCAAGCCCCATCTCCCAGGTGATCTTACCATTGCACATCCCAATTCCATCTGACTCTATACCCTTCTATAAAGAACACACTGCCCCCCTCTGAATACAAGCATGCCTCTGGATATACAGTATGTTCTGGTGAAACAACAGTGGGGGAAGGCTATTTCTACCATGTCCTGCTTGTGGGCTTCTCAAGAGACAACTGACTAGCAGCCAATATGGGAAAGAGGATGTTGAATTAGATTGGGGGAGGGCAGAAGGTAGATCTTCAGATGTTTGGGACTTTAACTCCCAGGAGCTTCTGCCGGCATGCCCAATGATCAGAATTGCTGAGAGTTAAATCCCAAAGCATCTGAAGATCTACTTTATGTCCACTCCTGGACTAGATAGACCTCGGTCCCGTTCACTAGGACATTTCTTCTGTTCTTATGAGGTTTTGCTTCCCACGGGCCTACACACATCTCACATTTGTTCACCTGTTGCATCTAGTTAAAGAGGTTTTGCAGGATTTGGAAGCGGTACACAATTCTGCTTGACCGAGAGGCACAAGTGGGATGAGGATACACACCACAAGCAGTGATCTCTCCCCACCCACCCCCAAACCACCTTCATCTCCTTGCGGTGGAGCTGGGGGTAGGGGCATGCTATCATGTTTTATAAGCCAAGGATTCTTACAAAGGATCATCTTGCCAGACAAATATAATTGCTATTTTGGAATGAGCAGTAAGGTTAAGTGGCATAAGGAATGCTGTGCCCATAATATACCTCTGTCTTATTAAAACATTCGATACGGTGCCTCATTAAATCGTAACTAAAAATGTAATTTAAATGGGCTTGGAGTGGAGAAAATATGGATTGAGAATTGGCTAAAAGGCCAATGACAAAGGAGAATGATAAATGGTAACACGCAGGCTGGGCGGAGGGGGGAGGATTTTGTGACGGGGCCTCTGGGATCAGTGTTTGGACAGACCTGATTTAATCTCCTCATTAATGATTTGAGCAAAGGGCATATTAATGAAAGTCGTAGGCGATATTAGCAGTCTGATATTCAGGCTGCGAACATCAGCCAAGACAGAAAACTAATATGGCCAAATCTGAATGAGCTGGGACATGACAATAACACAAAAGAGTTTACTTTGGGGACAAGCAACAGAAGTTCATGGGAAGGTCCAACAAAGGAGAGGACCTACTGGAGGCAGGCAGTAGAGGATTCGAATCTTAAGCCTCCAAAGGTCAGGTACCAATTCCAATCCTGCTCCATGGTACAGCCAACAGAGGGAGTTCTGATAAAGCTGAACAGAAGTCCAGACAGGAGAACAAGCCCATGGACAGCTCGCCATGGGACTGGAAGGAGTGGGGCTAGATAGAATGACTTGAGAGGACCAAGCAAAGATGTTGTCCCTGCAATAACCTGGATCTAACTGAAACTCTAAGTAGCTCTGGAATCAGCTACCTAGGGAGGTTGTGGGCTCTCCCACACTAGAGGCCTTCAAGAGGCAGCTGGACAACCATCTGTCAGGGATGCTTTAGGGTGGATTCCTGCATTGAGCAGGGGGTTGGACTTGATGGCCTTGTAGGCCCCTTCCAACTCTGCTATTCTATGATTCTATGATTCTATGCTGTGAGGTTGCTGTTTTGGACTCTGTCCCCTCTGAGGACTGTGCAGGTGCTTCAGAGTGGCTTTTCCCTATCCCCCATATGCTCCAACAGGTGGTGTGGTAGCAAAGTGGTGCTCCAGTAACCCTCCTTTTTAGAAACAGTCTTTAGAGTCATAGGAGGTGGCCTGGTTACCTCCATAGGCTCTGCAGATGAAGGAACCACTGGCTTTTGGATCTGGGTGGCTGGAAGAACCAGGCTCCAATATAGTATTAGGCAATCGTGCATAGGAAAGAATGGCAAATGGAGCTGCAGTTTTGCCATCTGTTTTCCTCCTGACTATTCCCATTGCAGAAGAGACAAGCCACTGTTCAGTTTGTCAAGTGGCTTGTCACTTCAGCATTAAGAACAACAAACAGCCCCGAAGAACACAGTTTTAAGAGCTCTGCCTACAAGCATGGTAGATTGCTCCTTCTAGGGAACCACTAGGCCAGCAAAATTAAAGGATACCTTCAGGGGAGGAGGATGGAGGATGTGGATCTGTCCTGTGGTCTTCATGCCACTCAGATTAAATGCACCATCAGAAAACAAGAGGACAGAGACCTGCATAGCACAAACAGGTGCTAATTGACATGTATTGGTGGAAATTTAGAAGTAATATGTTTTATATGTCTATATCTATATAATTTCTCTACCACCCAATACAGTACATTGCACCTTAGTGGGGAAGACTGAACTGTGTGTCCACTTGCTAACAGTTGATGGGTGACTTTAAGGTCCCTTCTCTTCCAGCTCCTTATGGTTCTTCATCTTTCACCCAGGTTTAGACTAGGCAACCCTTCAAATTGGGGACACCTTCAAATGGAGGAGCCTCGCGTGGCGCAGAGCGGTAAAGCAGCAGTTTCTGCAGCTGAAACTCTCCCCATGGCCTGAGTTCAATCCCAGCGGAAGCTGGTTTCAGGCAGCCGGCTCGGGTCGACTCAGCCTTCCATCATCCCGAGGTCGGTAAAATGAGTACCCAGTTAGCTGGGGGAAAGGTAATAACGGCTGGGGAAGGCAATGGCAAACCACCCCGCTATAAGGCCTGCCAAGAAAACATCAGCGAAAGCTGGCGTCCCTACAAGAGTCAGTAATGACTCAGTGCTTGCACAAGAGGTTCCTTTCCTTTCCTTCAAATGGAGGGCTCTCCTCTGGCACCCCCTTCAAATAGAGGACCGCCCCCTGTAAAGTAGGACACATGGTCACCCTACTGCTGGCCTGGGATACACCCTGCTGGGAGAACCCTGCTTAAGAAACGGTGGGTGAAACTACGTTGATTCTGTGCGGGACACATGGGGGTCCAGGCGAAGTATGGAAGGCAGGCTTGCAAATCTGCACAAAGGCAGCAAAACCAAAGCAGGGCGATGCCGAATGGGCTGGAGAGGTGTGTTTGTTCACCGATGAGTGACGCTCTTGGAAATGAGTGAGGAATAGCTGAATAAATATTGGGTGGCAGAGAAAAGACAGGTGAGAGGCGCTGGGTGGTGTTTCCCTGGGGAGGAGGGAAAACACCAACACTTCACTTCCTGCAGGAAATGGCCTGCAGCACACATTCCGCCATTTCATGGATTAAAATGAAACCAACCAAACAGGCTTGCTTCATCGTTTGGGTGAGAGCTCTTCTCACTAAGGGTAACCCTTGGAGCCCATCCTTCAGGACCGGCCCATGTCATTTTGCTGCCTCATGGTCAGTTTCCCCCTTCCCTAACCAGGTGGCTCGTGCTGGTGGGAACGGTTGATGCAACAGCTTCCTTTTCGGTTCTTTCCTTTTAATGAAGCAGATGCACTGAGTAGAGCTCCGCTCCACTGTGTCAACCCTCTTGACTTCCAGGGGTGCCTATGGCAGTTCTTAGATACCTTTATATTTAAGATAAGATTATATGTGGAGGCAGTGACAGACTTTGTATTTCTGGGTGCAAAGATTACTGCAGACGCTGACTGCAGCCAGGAAATCAGAAGACTTCTTGGGAGGAGAGCAATGACAAATCTTGACAAAATAGTTAAGAGTAGAGACACCACACTGACAACAAAGGTCCGCATAGTTGTATACTTTTTTAGCTTTCAATGCAAGCCTATGGTGGGGTGGAAACGGAGCTCCGATCCGGATCCGGAGCTCCGCAGTGGAGCGGAGCGGACATAGGCGGAGCGGGGGCGGAGCGGAGTGGCCCGATCTGCAAATCGCGGATCTGGAAGAGAAGCAGAGCGGGGGGGTCCGTGCACACCCCTAATCTCCAGATGTAGATTTGCAGAAGGAAGATCTCCAGATGGGACCTCAACTCCCAGAAATCCCTGCCAGCATGGCCAATGATCAAGAATGCTGGGAGTTGGGGTCAAAAACATCTAGCAATCTACCTTCTATCCACTCCTGCTTTAGCCTACAAGGCATTTTAGGTAAGAAGGCTTTGCTTCTACTCCCAAGTATGTGGATGGGGCTGGGGTAGGGGGAGCTTATTTGGGGCTGGAGAGCAACATCGCATGATGCCCTGGGGCATGTGCAATTCTTACACACCAAACCACCACACAACCTGGAAGCAAAACAAATTGCCAGCCCAGGGCTTCAAAGCCCCTCCCTCCCTCTCTCCCTCCCCTCCCCACACAAATGAGGCAATTCCGCTTTGAGCAGCCAAGAGATAAAGCAGTCCAATTATTCTTTGTTAATGGTCTCTGACCTGCTCCAAAGAAGCAACAACTTTACGTAGGCAGCGTTGGAGAAGGGGTGGGGGGAAGAGGAGAGAGAAGAAAACCAACCCTTGTGTGTGAAATGGAAATCAGGATGCCCTCATAATTGGTAGGAGGAAAAAGCCAGGGTAGCAAGAATAGCAATCGGGACTGCTTCCAGCTCATACAAAATGAATGGGGTTTATTGATTCAGAGCTCTCTCGGACCTGGAAGCCAAGCAGGCAAGGGGCAGTGAGAGATGCTTAATAAACAACCCCAAGGCATCGGGCCAGCCCATAACCTCCTAGCATTTTTACAGATCAACATTTTGATGTTGTTGTTGTTTTGATCCCATCCTCTTGGCTGATACTTCTCTGTCATAGAATCATAGAATCATAGAATAGCAGAGTTGGAAGGGGCCTACAAGGCCATGGAGTCCAACCCCCTGCTTAATGCAGGCATCCACCCTAAAGCATCCCTGACAGATGGTTGTCCAGCTGCCTCTTGAAGGCATCTAGTGTGGGATCTAGTGTGGGATGCCCACAACCTCCCTGGGCTGGCAATTTGCTTTAGCGTTATCCCATAAACTGCCCACAGGAGTTGGTTAGTGGATGGTATGGAAATGCAGTAAATCAGTAATAAAAAATAGGGCCGTGATTATTGTAACCCCCTCGCAAGGTTCACTGGCCGGGCCTCGATTCCTCTCCACTCCCTGCCCTCCTCCGTGCTAAAGGTTCTTTGCTATCCATTCAGTGCTCCGTGTGCTTTCACTCTGCAAAATCTCACCACTTGGATTTTAAAAGCCATGGCGGTATATTTTTTTTCTATGGGCAAAATATATATTTGAATATCAGTATTGTCCTACGTAGGTTAGGCTATAGCCACAGTTCGAAATATTCCTTATTTATTTATTGCATTTATATCCCCACCCCCAGGAACTCAAGGTGATGTACATAATCCCCACCTCCTCATTTTATCCCCACAACAACAATCTGTGAGGGAGGCTGGGCTGAGAGTCTGTGGCTGGCCCAAAGTCACCCAGTGAGCTTCCATGGCCAAATGGGGATTAGAACCCAGATCTCCCGAGTCCCAGTCCAACACTCTAGCCATTACACCACACTGGCTTGGCAGCTGAAGCACTTGAAATGGTGGGCTGTACGCTGGATCATCCCATAGCATTCATGTGCATGTCTGGGCTTTTGAGGCAAAGAAAAGAAAATCCATGACATCTGGCACCCCGGTTGTGGAATGAGCTCCCCAGAGAGGTCCGCCTGGCGCCTACACTGTACTCCTTTCGTCGCCAGCTGAAGACCTTTTTATTCACTCAGTATTTTAACACTTAATTTTAACTTAAATTTAAATTATACTGTTTTAACTCTGTATTTTAACCTTATATCAATTTTGCTGCGTGGTTTTATCCTGGTTGTGCTTTTTATATTGTATTTTGTATTTGTATTTTTAACTTGTTGGTTGTTTTATGATGATTTTAATTTTTGTGAACCGCCCAGAGAGCTTCGGCTATTGGGCGGTATAAAAATGTAATAAATAAATAAATAAATAAATAAATAAAATCTTCCAGACATTTAACTGCTAGAGCAGAGGTAAGCCACTTGTGGTCCTCCAGATGTTTTGGCCCACAACTCCCATGATGCCTCAGTATTGGCTATGCTGGCTAGGGCTAATAGGAGTCCAACAACATCTGGAGAGCCAAAACTTCCCCATCCCAGGGTTAAATATAAGGTGCAATCCTAAGCATGTTGAGACGTTAAAAACAATGGGCTACAACTCCCAGCATTCTCCTGCCAGCATGTTTGGTTGGGGAATGTGAGAAACTGTGGGACTTCATTCTGTCTAAACAAGTATAGGATTGCACCCCGAGGAATGCAAGCATCCTACAATCTATTATTACCAAACAGCTCAAAACAGCGTTTTCTGTGCTCCAGTTGGTGGGCTGTGGCTAGATGGGGCCTTCGTATTTGTGCACATGCATCTAAATGCATGTGTGTGGTGGAGGCAATATGCATCTCGTTTCTGCCTCCCTCTCTGCTAGGGAAATGGAGAAAGGGGCTGAAATCCATTGACAGAGAAGTCACAACTATAGGGTGACCAACTGTCAGGATTTCCCCGGATTTGTCCTGGTTTTTGTTCTTTCCATGGTGTCAGAGGGGATTTTCTATAATTTTCAATAATGTCCTGGAATGACACACCTTCCCCTTTAAGGCTGCCATTAGCATGGCAGGAGGGAGTGACATGCTTTCTTGAGGCACATCATTCCCCCACCTCGAGCTCCAATTGAGGTCTTAAAGGGGAAAGTGGGTCATTCGTGGACATTATAGAAAAGGCCCCCATTGGAGTGGATGGTGGTGGTGCAGAATGAAATCCTTTCCCCTCCTCTACTCCAATCGGGTTCTTTAAGGTGGCGGGGGAATAACGTACTTTCTGCAGGACTCAGAAAGCTGCTTCCCCACACACACACTAGGTGTCCTCTTTTTTGGTTTCCCAAATATGGTCACCCTACACAACTAATCAAAGGGACTGGAGCGCAGAGACGGAGCACCTGCTTTGCATGTAGAAGACTGCAAGTTCAGTCTCTGGCACCTCCAGTTATTCGGATTGGGCATAGAAGATAGGAAACAGCCCTGGAGAGAGAAAGTCTCCAATAACAGCTAAAACAGGTGCAAGAAACTGGACAGAATTGCACTAGACCAATAAGGTATTTTTATACAGTGTTTGTAAATAAAGCACTGGGTGGTACACATCAAAATATATAAGGATGGAATATAGTTCCAATGCCTGTATATCATGTATAAGTCATATCAATCCCATAACAATATCAGTCATAGTCATATAACATAGATGATAAATGAATCACGATTGATGGTACACACCAAAATATAAGAGAAATGAATGTCTGCATTTCTAAAGCGGCACCAGTGAGAAAACGAGCTGATTTTAGCATCAGCTGTGAAAAATGCAAGAACAACAACAGCAACAAAACCTGTGGGCAACGCACAGCAACGTCTGAGTCGGTTAGTCTTATGAAACAGCTGAGGCGAAGCTACTGTGGCAGCTGGAATGTCAATTGATGAAGTGCAAGTGTGGAAAGAGATAAGTGAGAACTGATAGGCAACCAGGGCCAAGCCAACAAGGTACGCAGATAAGACCACACAGAGAGGCCGGAGCGTTAGACACTGTTCAGAGATGGACTTCAGCCTCCCAAGATTTCTCGTAAAGAACAAACGCAAAAAATAAATAAATGAAATTTACAAAAACTGGTCGATTACCCTCCCTTCCCCTCCCCAGACCAAGGTGTCCTGTCCTCTCACCTGTATGGACAGGAGGTCAACACCGCTTTTACACAAACGATCTCAGATAACTGAGCTTAAGGTTTGGAAAGGTCACGGCTGAAGCACATGGGTGCTGATAACTGGTTTGGCACATAGAGATGATAGCATGCACACTTCATCCGTCCACTGTTTGATCTCAAGAAGGGCCTGGAGGGCAAGGCCAGCACCTGCGACATCCCACAGCTGAGCTAAGAGAACAGCTTGTCTATATCTAATCAGATTTGCCAGCGTTTGCCCTGCTGGGGAGTACTAGGGCTCCGCTTCGCTCCGTTTCAGGTTATAGAAGTGGGAGCGGAGCGGCCAGATTCACCTCCGCCAAAGGTGGATCCGAATTGGGTCGGGGGAGCTGCGGATTGAGGTGAAGCGGCTCACCTCGACCCGGAGCTCCGAACGCAGGTAAGTGGGGGGGGAGGGGGCTCACCTGGCGCCGCTGCCAACTGCAGTACATTCAACGATGGCGGCGGAGCCAGGTAAGGGGGCAGGGAGAAGGGAGGCTTACCTATGTCTGTCGTGGTCTGGCGCCAGCTTCAACTGAGGCCCAGGCTTTGAGGGCCTGGAGCCAGCACGGGACCGCGATGGAAGCAGGTAAGTTGCGGGAGGGGGGCTTACTCGGCTCCACTGCTTCCACCGCAGTCCGTGCAGTGACAGCAGTGGAGCCAGGTAAGGGGGGAGGGGGGCTTATTTGGCCACCATTTTGTCCCCCCTTCCTCACTTACCTGCCTCCGCCATCCGCTGCGGAGGCAAGTAAGTAGGGAAGGGGGGGCACGATCTCAATCCGCCCCTCCAGATCTCACTTCATGGAGTGGGGGGGGGGTTGGATCAACCCAAAGCATTTCAGGACCCATCTAGAACTTCCAGATTGAGCCACAAAGTGGTTCAGGGGATCTGTGCACAGCCTTAGTCAGCACAGCTTTCTCCAGTCTGGAACCTTCCAGTTGTATTGTATTAAAACTCCCATCATACCCAGCTAGCATTGGCCTGTGCTGGCTGAGGATGACGGGGTTTGCTGTCCAAGACTTCTGGATGGTGCTGGTTTGGGGAAGGCTTCAGGTAATGCTTCCTGCAAATTCTGCTTCTTTCGGTTGGTAAATCCACCGATATGTTTTCTCGACTGGGTAAATAAACACTTGCGGCTTGGAGCTTTAGAAAGGATATATATATATATATTCATTCTGAAGCCTCTGAGCCATTCCATCTTTGAGATTGTTTCTTACATGAGATAAGCTCTAGGTAAGGGGGAGGGAGGGATATATGTGTGCCCTGGGGCCAGAGATTACTTCAAAGAGCTGCTGAAGCTAGAAACAGAGTATTTTTTACCCTGGAAAAAAAATAAGTGATTTGAAGGAGGGGTCGCTGCTCTGGTGGGTACACTCATCCCACTTTGATGCCTTGTAGACACCAGGACTGAACAAATCAGTCTATTTCCAGTCCTTGTAACTTTTGCATGCATTCACCCGTTTATCTGTTCCATCTCATTTAATCTGTGATGCTGTTTTTGAAAATTTGCGCTTCAGTATGTAGTTTTGGACACATTTTCTCTCAAACGGGAGATTTCTAAATGTCTCTTGCTGTGTTTTGAAACCGTTTTTAGTTGCAGGCTTATGTTGCAATATCTGGAGAACCATGAAATCTGATGGATAGCTACATTCCAATCCATGCATTAGTCCAAGAGGTGCGAATTGAGTCAGTTTGTATCAGGATTTGCAATGACTGAATCCAAGCAGCCCCTTGTAAACCTTTTTCTCAGGGTTTTGAATTGTTTCAGAAACTTGCTAAACCTTTTTGACCAGAGGCAGCAGCGGGGTAAAAGAGTGTGTGTTCATGTGTGTATAGACAGGAAGGAATGCTTCTCAAACTGCTTTCTTAAATGGTCTTCTACACACATATGCCTCTTTCAGAAGTCCCAAAGGAAACACCCATGTTTCTGAATGAGGCTGTGGCCAAATCTACACCAAGGACAAATAAAAGGAAATTTCTTATTTCTGAAATTCAGGACAAATAAAAGGAAGTACTTCTTCACACAGCGCATAAATGATGGAACTCACTACCACAAGATGTAGCGATGGCCACCAATTTGGATGGCTTTAAAAGGGGGCTGGAGAAATTCCTGGAGGTGAAGGCTATCAATGGCTACTAGCCCGAATAGATGTGTACTACCTCCAGTATTCGAGGCAGTAAGCCTGTGTGCACCAATTGCTGGGGAACATGGGTGGGAGGGTGCTGTTGCACCATGTCCTGCTTGTTGGTCCCTGGCCAATAGCTGGTTGGCCACTGTGTGAACAGAGTGCTGGACTAGATGGACCCTTGGTCTGATCCAGCATGGCTCTTCTTATGTTCTTAAGCAGGATGTGACACTTTGAAAGCAGTTTGAAAACTGTATTGGGTGTGTGTCCTGGGCCCCAACAGCCGTCACCACTGTTATAAACCACTTTAAAGCAGTAGTGTAGATCCTGCCCAGGACTTCCATTTTCATGTCATCCTTTAGTCTAATTCAAGCTTGGCACACCAGAAAGAACAGGTTGCAGCGGACAGGCAAAATCATGTTGCAAACCTGTTGTTGTACGAACAGGTGACCTTAGCTGGCAAACCCTGTTCTCAACGAACACACGTTTTCTGCTGTTCTGAGCTTGAAGTCCCGGAGCAGTGCCCATAACAGAGAAGCAGAAGGGGCGGTCGGTGTGTGTACGTGTGTGTGTGTATGTATGTATGCACACACAGAGATGTTGTGAGAGAGAATATGAAATTTCCAAAACATCAGACTTCTTCAAGATTCAAAGATGACTATTTGTTCTACTGCCCTATCTATTCTGAAATTCATTCTAAATATTTAGATTAGTTGTTTTTTGTTTTTTGATTTTTGAGAAAAGTCCAGCTGGTCTGATTCAAATAGAAAACACTTTCCGTTTACATGCAACAACAAGACTGTCATATTGGCATTGGCCAACTCTGCTCTTACAGCCCAAATGTATAGAGCAAAATTTCTGATCTTGTATGTATGATTTGTCTTGTTATTGTTTTTATTGTTCTTGTTGTAACCATGGGTTGGAACAATAAACCTTTATTAGAGAGAGAGAGAGTTCCCTGCCTTGATCCAGAGGGAGAGGCAGGTAAGAAATAATAATAATAATAATAATAATAATAATAATAATAATAATAATAATAATAATAATTTATGCTTACAGGGGAATTTATCTTCTTTTTTTAAGCCAGAATCACAGCCAAGCTACATGTTATGATATTGTTGTTGTTGATGATGATGATGATGTTAAAAGTGTTGTTTGTTGTTGTTTAAAGTGTGCTTAATTGTTTTACTTTATTTTGAAGAATACGTATCTAAGGGAACATGATCTGGAACATGCTTCTGACCTGAATTGGGAACTTGCACCAGTTCCCTGCTGAAAATTGCTCCTTCCTCTCTGCCCCAAAGGTGCTGTTGGTGGTATCCATAATTGGTTTATGTTGAGAGAAAGTTCAAATTCAACAGAGAGAAATTTGAATCCCTCCCCAAATTAAGTACAGCTCTAAACCTCATCCTCACTCCTGTTTTATTCACACCACTTCCTCCATACACAATTCCCTGGGTTATAAAAAGCGCAAGCATGCATTCATGATCTCTTTTATTGATGCAAAACTTTGGAAGCTGGTGCGTAGGCTGCATGCAGTGCCGACTGGCAAAGAAGGGGTTATGGGTGGGTAACAAATGAAGTTTTGATAGCCTCACCCAGGATTCATCATGCCGTTCTTGATAGAAACATCTGAGTTATTATCTGTAAGCAGGAGCTTGGCAATGAGGGTGGGGGTGTTCCACCCTCTCTCTTTCCCAGCAGAGTTGTTAACACTGGTAGAAAATATTTGCACATTCAAATAAATCCCTTTAATAGCCTGGGTAATTGCTTTATGTCAACTTGCTTTGCCTTTCAGTTTTTTTTTTTTTAATGTGGAGTAATAAACCCTCAAGGTATGCGTTTTATTTATAAGAATGTTGGCAAGCAAAATAAAACCACACACACAAACGCACACACAGCCTTGGAATTCTGAACAAGCCCTGCTGTGTTCCAGCACCATTAGAAGATGAAATGCTGATCTTTACAGAAATCAATAAGGTGCCGACGGTGGCACTTTCTCTTTGGGACAAATTTTGGTTGATAAAACGGAGCTTCACCCCAAGTTGTCAGCCTGAACGCACAACGGGGCTTCCTTATTGATTAGCCGAGATGGGCACAGCCCCTCCTTGGCTGGCAGCGAAAGTGAGTTCTGTGAAGAACTGGATGTTGGGAAATCGCTCTTTTTCCAATTTTCCATATAAGCTTCGGCGACACAAATGGATCTCTTGAATGCAAGGTGGGCATGTACAGGTTTTATAAAATCAATTTCATCTGTGTTTCGCAGGTTGCCAAGGGCCTTGCATTCTGTCGTCTGCTCATTGCTGGAATTGGATTTTCCCCAATTTCCCAATTTTGTGCAGCTCCCCTCCAAATTACACAAATCCCCCGCAAATGCAAATATCCCCCAATGTGCATTTTCATGCTTTAGCCTATATTTTTCTACCACTAAATTTGCGTAAAATTCTGGATAGTAAAAAAAAAAAAAAAAGGAGGTCTACATGTCCACAGAATCCATGTGACTCCAGAAAAGACAGTCTGTTGAGGAATCCTTGGTTTGGATTCATAAAAATCCAAACTCATTTGATTCCACTTTAGATTTCTCCAACACACCTAATGCAAGGTGAGCAATGATTCCCTTGATGGAGGAGATGAAGAGGAGAACAGCTACCAAGCTGAAATTCACCTCACTTATTCTCCAGATGTTAAGGGCATCTCCAGATGTGCAATAATACCCTCTTACATCAAAGTTGGCCTCCCATCTTGCAAACACAAGTTCAACACCCATATCGTTTCCTGTGCATTATTCCATTTGATGTCCATAAACCCAGCCCTTTCTTGTCACACACACACACACACACTCACTCACACTCTGTGTCCTCTGTATAGGAAATCCTGCAACTGGCCCTCCTCACCCCCCCCCCTCGTGTGCTGCCTCGGCGGGATAATAAATATGCAGTTGTTCAAATAATGGCAGTTTGATATTCAGCGAGTGCCCTGTGCAAAATCCAAATGGTGTTTAACCTTGTGGGAGTGAAGTAAACAGGCAGAGGAGAGCACAGCAACAAAACAAGGCTCTTGAAAGGGAATGAACAATCTTGATGCCGAACAAATGGCTTGTGAATGAAATTAGTCCCAGCTCGACTGCTGAAGCAGTAAAAATAATAATAAAAATATAATGATAATAATAATAATAATGATAATAATAATATACACAATTCCATGCCAGCTGCAAACATTTTCAGTGATGGACAGACACAAACAAAGCCAGGTTAGGAAACTCTCAGACTAATAATGAATTAACAGAGGGATTAGCAGTATCCTCAAGTTATTTTAAAAACCCGGTGGTACTATGTAGTGCCTTGAGAACCTTGGGGAGGGGAGATGTATCATAAAACCTGAACTGACAGCAGAATGGAGACGTGTGGATCCCACAGGTGGGGAGCACATCCACCAACGGCCTGTTTAGAAGGGACAGTGGCCATTTTCAGGCTCCTGCCCCTGGTAAATCGCTATCCCCATTCTGCCCTTGTTCAGCCCTTTTGTTAAGTCTTTTGTAAAGTGGTAGGATTGGGAGGGAGCTTGGAGGTCATGTAGTCCAGCCCTCTCCTAGAAGCAATTTCTGTGATGCAGGATGCAATTTGCAGATGGCCATCCAGCCTCTGCTTAAAGACATCCAGTCCCCCACCTCCTGGGATGGGCTGTTCCACCATCTAACAGCTCTTACCATTAGAAAGTTCCTCCTAATCTTTATGCAAAATCTGTTTCCCTGCCACTCCCAGCCATTAGTTCTTGTCCTGCCTGCTGGAGGGACAGAGAACAAATCTTTTCCTCCATCTTCTGTGTGATAGCACCTCATATATCTGAAGATTGTGGTCATATTGCCTTTTAATCTTCTCCGGGCAAAACATATACAACTCTTCCTTCAAGGTTCTGCTCCCTCATGAGGGTCTCTAGAAGTTGAATTTCCATAGCTGCAATCCTAGACCAGCTTACCTGGGAGTGAGTCCCATTGAACTTATGTAGGATTGCACTGCAAGAACAGAGTGGCACTAAAGAGATCAATCCTATAGTCCCTAGGTTGAGGGTCCCCTGGACCATAGGATTCTTCAGGTTGCCCCTTCTGAGTTATCCCAATGAATAACAGATGCTGCCCCTGTAACAACATCAAGGTGGAATCCATCTTGCATGTTCTATTCTACTGCAGTCTCTCTCCTGAATCCCTCATAATTATTTTACTCCAGGGTACCAATACATCAATTACTGAGCAAGTGGCCAAATTTCTAAACCTGGTTATTCTCACTAGACCACTCGTGATTATTTGATCATCTCTTTCAAATTCACTGATTAGCATTTTCTACAGATTTTGTATCCTTTTTATATTAACATGTTTTAAGATGTGTGGGCTTCACATGTTGTATTAATAGTCAGTTGACTGTAAATAAAGATGGATTGACTTCGGAATGGGGAATTGTGGATCTCACACTCTCTCTCTCTCTCTCTCTCACACACACACACACGGCTTGCAATGGATGGCACAGAAAGAACCACACCAGCTGCCCTCCATGGTTGGAAAAGCAACCTCAGAGGAGAAGGAAAGAAGGTGTTCTAGTGGGTGGGGAGGGGAGGAGACTGGAGAGGCCAGGATACTAGTTATCCTCAGCCTGCTTCAACCTCCTTCCCTGCATCATGACAAGATGGGCTGAAAAAAGCTCATCTAATGAAATTGGCAGGGTGAGTCGGCAAAGATCTCCTCTACCACTCCTTCCACCCTGCATTGGGTGATCCGACGCCTCTGAGCTCAACGTGTGTGGATCAATAGGATTGCACCCTAATGCATTTTTATCATTTTATGCACACAAATCTGCATGCACACACATAGAATCATAGATGGAAGGGGCCTCTAAGGCCATCGGGTCCAACCCCCTGCTCAGTGAGGGAATCCACTTTAAAGCATCCCTGTCAGATGGCTGACCAGCTGCATCTTGAATGCCTCGAGCGTGGGAGGCACACGCATGAGTCGGGAGATCTGGGTTCTAGTCCCCAATTGGCCATGGAAACCCACTGGGTGACTTTGGGCCAGTCACATACTCTTAGCCCAACCTACCTCGCAGGGTTGTTGTTTTGAGGATAAAATGGAGAGAGGGAGATGGATGTACGCCGCCTTGGGTTCATTGGAGGAAAAAAGGCAGGATATAAATGCAATAATAAATAAATAAATACACACATATCCATATGCACACCGTGCAACTGCACCGCCTACCATTTCACACATTGAAATGGTTGCAGTATGTTTTGAACTCCCCCACTGTAGTTCCCTCTTCTACACCCAAGATCTAACTCTGGCAACTATTTAAACTGCCTACACTTAACGCAGCAGGAGGCAAACCTGTTAGCAGAACGAGGGAAAGGGCACTCCTCGTTCGCCTTGATATTTGCATTCCAAAAGACCCAGAGATACATGTGCTGAAGGAGCGCTGCAAAAACGTCAGAATACCAAATACATCCTAAAGCTTTTTGCAATCTGTCCACGGACAATTCAGTAAGAGAAAACGAAAAGGCATGGTTAATGGCATCTTGCATTATTCACTCGACTTGAGCAGACAGTACTCACTGCAACGGGGATGATATCCATCTGTTACTTACTACATTAAAATAAGCTTTTAGCTAGATAGCGCCATTTGTGAACTCATCATCGTATTTTAAAATAGCACCTTCAGCTACGGCTGCCACAGCTCCACTTACCTAAGTAAGGATTTTTGTCCATTTGTTTATTACTGCGGTGTTTGTATCCTGCCTTTTCTCAAAAACATTCAAAGGTGTCTGATAACAGGTAAAGCTCATCTCTAAGTCCTGCCGCCATCAGAGGGATGTTTGGTGGGAATGCAAGGAAGGGCCTTCTCAGTGGCTGCTCCCAAACTCTGGAACTCCCTGCCAAGAGGGGGGGGGGCGTGTAGCTTGGCACCCTCTCACTGTTGTCCTTCTGCCAGCAGGAAAGGACATTCTTAACTGAGAGACAGACATTGGGCTATAAGCTGGACAGCTGATGAAAGGGGTTTTAATGAGTTGGGTGCTGTTGTGGGTTGTTGTTGTTTTAAAATTCTTTTATTTATTTGGTTTTTGCCTTGTGCTTTAATCAGATTTTGTTTTGATATGTATTTCATTGTAAGTTTCCTTGGGCACCATTTTTGCGGCAGAAAGGTAGGATATAAATTAATTAATTAATTAAATAAATAAATCTAACCTTCCTTTTTTTTAAAAAAAAAAAAATGTTAACTATTCATTACATCCACAACGTAACTTCAAATACAGAAACCAGAGCAAATAAATTTAATCGTTTCAAAATATCGCTTTTTAACACTGAGGCCACAGTCGTCCCCACAATGCCCCGGAAGAATGGTAGGTATAGAGGATGCAGAATAGGGGTTTGGCTTCCAACACTGTTACTGCTGTGGCCACTTGGAGCTGCAGGGCAAAACCCCTTAGAGGAAAGTACGTGAGGTACTCCAAATCACGTGAGGTACTGGTTCCTCTCTATTCGGCCCTGGTTAGGCCTCATCTAGAGTATTGCGTCCAGTTCTGGGCTCCACAATCCAAGAAGGACGCAGACAAGCTGGAGCGTGTTCAGAGGAGGGCAACCAGGATGATCAGGGGTCTGGAAACAAAGCCCTAGGAAGAGAGACTGAAAGAACTGGGCATGTTTAGTCTGGAGAAGAGAAGATGGAGGGGAGATAGGATAGCACTCTTCAAAGACTTAAAAGGTTGTCACACAGAGGAGGGCCAGGATCTGTTCTCGATCACCCCAGAATGCAGGACACGGAATAACGGGCTCAAGTTAAAGGAAGCCAGATTCCAGCTGGACATCAGGAAAAACTTCCTGACTGTTAGAGCAGTACGGCAATGGAATCAGTTACCTAGGGAGGTTGTGGGCTCTCCCACACTAGAGGCCTTCAAGAGGCAGCTGGACTACCATCTGTCAGGGATGCTTTAGGGTGGATTCCTGCATTGAGCAGGGGGTTGGACTCGATGGCCTTGTAGGCCCCTTCCAACTCTGCTATTCTATGATTCTATGATTCTATGAAAGCAGGAGGAGGAGGAGGAGGAGGAGGAGGAGGAGGAGGAGGAGGAAGAAGAAGAAAGAATCTATGCTGCAACCCCTGCTAGTGGGGAGCCGTTCCTATGAGAAACTGTTGGAGAATTTCTTCTCCTCTTGGAGAGGTCAATTTGGTGAAATTGTTTCCCCAATTTCTCTGCCCACAAATAGAGTGGAGAATTCTGAGAGGCCATTTATGCACAGCTCAACCTCAGACCTTTCTCCTGGAACGTTCTTTCTTGCCTTGTAACACTGATCCTTTGACCATGGCCTGTTGAATGATGACTCCTTCCTTGAACTGCCCTCTTGCTGAACTGACACCACCCTGCTGGGTCTTTTGCCTGTTTACTGAGCTGCCATTGGCTTTGCCCCTTAATTTGCCCTGATGCTGAGTCTTACTCAGCCAAAGCAGGACAGTGATTAAGAAATACTCTAGCTGCCACTGGTAAAGGAGGGGAAATGAATACCATCCTGAGAGTAAGGCAACGAGGAGCTTCTCTGGATGTTATGGAAGTAGTTGAAGGGGAAATTAAATGTACAACCACCACATCTTTCATATAACATGGTCTTCTGAACTGACAAGGACTTTCTTCGACCTGAGCCATCCATTAGATGTGCTGTTAATAGATATTAGGTGTCTGCCTTTGAACCAAGGATTGTCCATACACTGTTCTTGGATAAGCTCCATGTGAAGAACATAAGAACATAAGAAGAGCCCTGCTGGATCAGACCAAGGGTCCATCTAGTCCAGTACTCTGTTCACACAGTGGTAGGGTGACCATATTTGGGAAACCAAAACAGAGGACACCTAGTGTGTGTGTGGGGAAGCAGCTTTCTGAGTCCTGCAGAAAGTACGTTATTCCCCCGCCACCTTAAAGAACCCGATTGGAGTGGAGGAGGGGAAAGGATTTCATTCTGCACCACCACCATCCACTCCAATTGGGGCCTTTTCTATAATGTCCACGAATGACCCACTTTCCCCTTTAAGACCTCAATTGAAGCTCGGGGTGGGGGAATGATGTGCCTCAAGAAAGCATGTCATTCCCTCCTGCCATGCTAGGAGAAATCCGGGGAGATCCTGACAGTTGGTCACCCTACACAGTGGCCAACCAGCCATCAGCCAGGGATGAACAAGCAGGACATGGTGCAACAGCACCCTCCCACCCATGTTGCCCAGCAAGTAGTGCACACAGGCTTATTGCCTTGAATACTGGAGATAGCACACAACCATCAGGGCTAGTAGCCATGGATAGCCTTTGCCTCCAGGAATTTATCCAACCCCCTTTTGAAGCCATCCAGATTGGTGGCCATCACTACATCTTGTGGCAGTGAGGTCCATAACTTAACTATGCGCTGTGTGAAGAAGTACTTCCTTTTATTTGTCCTGGATCTCCCACCAATCAGTTTCATGGAATGAACCTGGGTTCTAGTATTTTGAGAGAGGGAGAAAAATGTCTCCCTGTCCACATTCTCCATACCATGCATAATTTTGCAATCTCCCCTTAGCCTCCTTTTATCTAAGCTAAACAATCCCAGTTGATGTAACCTTCCCTCGTAGGGGAGAGTTCACCACGAAAACCCTCTGACGGCCTCCACCAACCTGGTGCCCTCCAGATGTGTTGGACTGCAACTTCCATAATTCCCAGCCAGCACGGCTATTGGCTGCCCTCTGATGTATCTGGAAATCTAACTGCCTTTAAGTCTTCTCTCTCCAGCCAATGCCTGGTCTGCAGCAACAGCAAATCAAAAGTGGGTATCTTCTGCCCAACTCTGCACCTGATTGGCTCCTTCAGAGCTGACCAACACCTGCAGCTCATCTCTCCCCACCTGCTTTCTCATTCAACACAGAACATTAACCTTCCACACTTTTTCAACAGCCAGATGTATTTGATCAGCTGTATCTTGTGAGTTTCCAAATATTTTTTCAAAACAGCACACAAGAGCCTTGCTGGATTGGGTCAAAAGACTACCTAGTCCAGCGCTGTGTTTCTCACAGTGGCCAACCAAAAGACCCTGGGAAGCCCACAAGCAGGGCTTAATGTTGGGTGGTCATTTAACACATCCCCCCTCCCTGCAAAAAAGAAGAAATGCATCACCCCCCAAAAAAAAATTGGACAAAAAAGGACAGCAATTTTCATGAAATCCATCCATGCTATTTTTCATGTATAGATGCAAATTTAGAAATAATCCATGGAGGCTGCTGGCTGTGATTTTGGTGGGGCTGCGAAACCAATCCAGGTTTCAGTCAGAAGCAGCCAGAACTTGAAAGGAGATGTCCAAGGTGCTGAACCCTGGCTCAATATAGGTTCAGCACCTTGGATAAGTCCTTCAGAGTTCTGGCTGATTCTGACTGAAACCAAGAGTGGATTTATAGCCGCACTGAAATCGGAGTCAGCACCCTTCCCTGGAAATAATTAGTGTTATTTTTTTATTTTTATTTTTTTAAAGGAATGTAATGCACCTCACCATAGTGGAAAATACTGTGACCAGATGACTGGTGTGCCTGGAGAGTCTTGTTGTGCTGGTGTTAACTGCAAGTGGGCACCTTTGAGCCCCCTGTTGGCTTTCCTTTGTTGGCTCAAAAATTGCACACAAAATTGCATCTCTTTGGGGAGACTTGCATGGAAAAATGCATCTCTTGGCATAAGATGTGTGCAAAAATAAATGCACATTTCCATGCATCATGGGGTGGTGGGACTACAGACCTTGATGGAAATGGAATAGAATATATTTACAATTGAATACATGTGAAACTGAAACACAGGAATATAGCAAGCTACTGGTCTAGCCTGGTATGGTTGACAGGCAGGAGATTTTCCTGCCCTACCTAGAGCTGCCTGGGATCAAACCTGGAACCTTCTGCATGCAAAGCAGGTGCTCTACCACTGAGCCACAGCCCCTGCTGGCAGTATAGATAAGAAGCAAGTTAGTCCATCCCTGACAACAACCCTTCATGTGCTATAACAGGCTGGCCAAGAAATGGCTTCAATTTAGAGAAAATGTCTTTTGGCAACAGGTTGAAGAGCAGTTTTGGAGATCTGACCTCAGATCCCTTCTGTTTGGGGGAAGTTATCCAGGGGATCTCCCATAACCCAGTCAACGCTCTCCTCTGCTGCACAGCTGCAAGGCTTCTACGGGTTCCCCCCCTCCCATCTCAATTTCCATTTAGCATTTCATCATAATACTGAGACAAAAGGCTTAGCAGAGGATATGGTGGAAGCTTTCAGTTATTAGCATCAATACAGATTGACAGGGGTGCTCCTCAAACAGAAGAAGCTCATTAGCCAGCAATGGGAAAGGTCACGCCTGTGATTTTTGCCGGAGATGAGATTACAAGAGGTATATCCTGAAAGGAGGAAGTTCAGTAATGCCACCCGGCACCATGCAAATGAGCTTCCATAGGGCGCTGAAGTGGACAGCTTCACTTTGAAGGCTACCTCTGTAATCAGTCTGGAAATGGGCTCAAAGCATTTCCACGTCAGGCGGTTGGGAAGCCTTTCAGCCTCGGACCTCACCTAGCCAAGCACAGTTAAAGAATGTGGCCAGCTGTCCTACTTTAGAGAGGACAATGCTCTGTTTGAAGGGGGTCTTTATTTGGAGGACTATCCAGTCCAAGTTCAAGATAAACAACCACCAGAAGGGAGAACAGGGGGGTTGAAATTGCCCGTCAACATTTGTGCAGGTACTCCGCTCACCTGATCACAGTTATGGTGAGACGCATAGCATTTCTATTTAAATTTTAAGAATTATTTCTAAATTTGTATCAATACATATAAATCAGCCACATGCAAATGTTATGCAAATCAGTATGCTCTTTTGCCCTCTGTTTTTGGAGACCCTATGGCTGTCCCCCAAGGTAAGCTGTTTAGAGCAAGCCTGAAGACTTCTTCAGAGGAAGCTTTGTCATTTAAGACCCTCCCTCTAAACACCAACATATACCCTCCACCACCACCCAACTTGGAGAATGAATCCCAAGCTAACTGTAACCACCACAGAGGTCAAATTGGTTATTTTAGAGCTTCCTCTTACTGTAAGCAGCAAGCTGAGCTGCAGAAAAGCAATAAAGGCGCAGAGCGGTAAAGCAGCAGTTTCTGCAGCTGAAACTCTCCCCATGGCCTGAGTTCGATCCCAGCGGAAGCTGGTTTCAGGCAGCTGGCTCGGGTCGACTCAGCCTTCCATCCTCCCGAGGTCGGTAAAATGAGTACCCGGTGAGCTGGGGGAAAGGTAATAACGGCCGGGGAAGGCAACGGCAAACCACCCTGCTATAAGGCCTGCCAAGAAAACGTCAGCGAAAGCTGGCGTCCCTCCAAGAGTCAGTAATGACTCAGTGCTTGCATGAGAGGAGGTTGGAGTTATACAATACTAGGTATGTTACATTGGGAAGATGCCCAAGTTACTCTTATGGCTACTGGCTGGACCAAAACAGATGAGAAAATATTGCCAGGTACTTGGGGGAAAAAACTTTTAATTATGCCCAGCATGTTCTGTGAAGGACTCTCTTTCCTTGGGAACTGTGTATCTGTCGCAAAGAATCTTTCGAATGTTTCATCTCCTTTAAAATGCTGAGAGGAAGCATTGGAAAGATTCTTTGTGACAAATTTGGAGAAAGATAAACAGCCCCTGAGGAAGGAAAGTCCTTTCCGAAACGTGCCAGGCATAATAAATGCATTTTTCAGGCACCTGAGAAAATCTTCTCTTCTGTTTTGGGACAAATAAGTTCCTTCCCCTCTTGCTATTTACTGCTGGACCATTCATTTATTAGGTTGATTGCTGATTAATAGCCAAAGGTGGTGGGATGATGGAACCTAATGGTGAGAAAAGTGTTGGGAATTTTTGAATGGGAGACCCATCAGAGCTTGAGAAAATGAACCCCCTAAGTTAGAGGGTAAGGCTGATGTACGTGTGTGGGAGGGACACAACAGTTTTGCAGTTTGGAAGAAACCGAGGCAGAAAGAGAAGGAGTTCAAACTTGGCCAGAAAGTCCAGGACATCCTTCTGAGGATCTGATGTGGGGAAAAATATCTGATGCATAGTATTCACCCCGACATAGAACCAAAGCCCATGTTACTTTGAAGATGTTGATAGCAGGTATGTCTATTCCCCTTTTTACTTTAGATTAAGCACAGGGGCCCAAATCTGGTTAAAGTTCCTAGCTTGATGGGTAGGGGTTTTTCAACTCCTCCCAACACACACATACAAACACTGCAGTCCTGATTGGGAGGGGGCACTTCTGCAATTCCTATTGCCAAGTTGTTAAATTAAAATAATGTATCACTATTTAACCCCCGTGCTTGCTCTAGCATAAAAGGAGAGAGAGAGACATAGTTGGTGGATCTAGATAGTCTGATTTAAATAATCGTATTTGATGGGCAGTGAAATGATATTTAAACAGTCATTGGACAGAATTGCAAAGCAAAATGAGAGATCAAGAACATAAGGCAAAAAATCAGAAATATTGCAAAGAGAATAAAGGAGAAGGTGTGTGTGGGTGTTACATTGCTTTTCTTAAGGTTCAAATCAAGGACACACTAGCAACAAGGATGTTAGTAGAAAGATACTCTCCTGTTTCTGACCTCACAGCAATCTCGTTCCTTTTGTGATTGCAGTGAGTAAAAACAATGAGTTCGTTTGGGATGACCTCAGCGCCTGGACAAATTGAAACTGATTTAATCTTGCAAGACACACATAGAGAGCTGTGTTCACACTGCTTGGCATAAGTCTAAAGGAGGAGATATAAAGTCTTCCTTGCATTGCTACCTCTGTCCCCTCTGTCCCCATTATCCTCACATTAATTTGAAATTGAAATTATACTTAATTTGGCAAATATTTCTGCTTTCCAGAAATATTGTCCTGGTTCACACAACACGGCAACCCAGAGCAGCTTCCATAGGGTGGCTTCTTTTGCATGAACAAGCCACCCTGGGAACCCTAGGGGTGGGTGAACTCCCCTGCATCCTGGTCATGCTCTGCTTGGTGGACCCTCCACTCATTGCAGGCAGGCAGGCAAGGCAAGTTGCCAGTTAGTCTGCGGGTGCCTGGCGAGAGCTCGCACCTTCCCCTTTCCCCTGCAAGCCACGATTTGCACAAAATTGCAGCTGGAAATATTTACGGAAATCGGGGTTTGTGCAAAATTGGGGGATGTAAATAGTGCAATTTGCATAACATTGCAGGCATAAAGGACCATTTACAGCTGCAATTTTGCACGAATAATTATAACCATAAATATTTCCAGCCACGATTTTGCACAACCCCCAACTTGTGCAAATCGGTATTTACACACACAGAGCAGGAAACCACAAGCTTGCCTGCTTGGTGCTCATCAAATTGAGCCATCTCAGAGATCCACAAGCTGGCATTCAGGGGGCCAAGCAGATGAAAACCCGCCGAGCTCTACCTCCAACTGGATTCCTCCAACATCCCTAGAGAACCCATGGCTTGTTGTTGGATTGTTCAGGATGGCTTGTTTTCAAGGTAGCTTGTTCTGATGTCCAAACCCAGCAGGGCGACTTCATCATGAACAGCTAGAGAGCCAGCCAGCAAGAGCGGTGAAAACCCTTGCCATTTTTTGCAATCTCACTAATGCCACCACTATCCTATCTCACTGCTTCTCAGTTCCCTCCACCCTATCTTTCTAAAAAAAAATGAGAAGAAAGGACACTGGAGAGTGTCCCGAATCCATTCTCAACACACACACACACACACACACATTATTTCCCCCTCTGCTTTATTGCTCTGCCAAGACATTTGGATATATTTATGGATTCCACTCACTGCTCTGCCTCCAAATTTGTGTATCTTTAGCAGTTCTCCTCACCCTCTGCCTTGAAATTTGTCTATACCAAACCCCATCACTGCTCTGTTACCCATATGTATATCTGATAAAAGTCCTTCCTTTTATCTGTCCTGAATCTCCCACCAACCAACTTCATGCGATGTCCCCGGTTTCTAATATTATGGGAGAGGGAGAAAAAATGTCTCCCTATCCACATTCTCCACATCATGCATAATTTTGTACACCTCTATTAAGTCTCCCCTTAGCCTCCTTTTTTCCGAGTTAAACAAACCCATTAACATTAGCATTAATTCAATGTTAACTTGTATGGACTTGCTTTTATGAAATGAAAGGTTGAGGGTAATCTACATAGCATCTTTAACTCTTCACTATTTGTTGCTTTCAGTAAATCAAATTCAGAGAAATAGGAAAAGCAGAATTTGCATTATGGGTGACTTTTGATGGCTTTACAAGACTTAACCGGGGTGTGTGTGTGTGTGTGTGTTGCAAGGAAACTAAACACTCGCCGTGATATTGACCTCCAGACGTGAGACAGATGCTGCTTGCATCTATTAGTGCCTTTGATTCAAATTTTATGCTTCCTTAGAAGTGTCAAAGTACACATGGCAAAAAGATCTTCTCTCCAAGAACTTGCTAACTTTCACACGCATGCCCATGTCTGCACATGTATATCCCCCACCCCCATACAAGTTGATCAGATCCATACATTCACATGGGTTCAGTCCATATGCATTTAGCCCATAGCTCAGCGATAAAGCACACGCTGATGCTTTCCCATGCAGAAGATCCCAGGTTCAATTCCCAGAACTTCCCATTTAAAGGATCTTAGGCAGGGTGACCATATGAAAAGGAGGACAGGGCTCCTGTACCTCTAACAGTTGAATAGAAAAGGGAATTTCAGTAGGTATCTTTTGTATGGTTGCAGTGTCTGATGAAGTTCCCTCTTTGCCACAACAGTTAAAACTGCAGGAGCCTTGCCCTCTTTTGTATCTGGTCAGATGGCAGGGCTCCTGCAGCTTTAAGATTTAAAGATAGTAAACAACTCTAGGGAGCATCCTAGCCTTAAGCCAACATTCCAGCCACTTGATGGCACCACGTTCTCTATCTCTGTGTAGGGTGGACACCAAAGTCAGACGATGGTAGATGGTTCAATCAAGCCCCTGGTTCGACATATGCCAAAAAAAAAAAAAAGGGGGCATTGCGAGGAGGGAGGGAACCACCCCAAACCCAACCAAGAGAAACCTGGAACGCCTGCCAGCTTTACGTTGATGTTTTCCTTCCACAGTGACAAGTGCTTCAGAAATTAGGCCAACGAAGGACAGGCGGATGGATGAGTGGGTGTGGAAAGGTGACAGCTGAATTAATCACGCGATTCTCATTTGTGCACCAACGCGATTGTTATCAATCCCCATTGAAGGCTGCAAGCACAGCTTTTTGACCAGGCACTACTATACCTGTCGCTAAAACTCTTAAGGCATCTGATAAAGGGGGGACTCAAGGTCAGTGCTGAGCAAAGGTGAGACAACGTGAGGCTTTAAAAAAAAATCCTACTAAGGAATGCTTCCGGCTTTGTCCAGGTTGGACTAGCTCTTAATTTACTACAGTGAAGCTTTCAAGCAAACTTACACAGCTGCCAGAGTTGTGCCTGCCCCATCTGAGTTAAGCCTGCTGGCACCCTAGGTATGACTCCAACCATGTTAGATAGGGTGACCATATGAAAAGGAGGACAGGGCTCCTGTATCTTTAAGAGTTGTACTGAAAAGGAAATTTCAGCAGGTGCTATTTGTATATATGGGAAACCTGGTGAAATTTCCTCTTCATCACAACAGTTAAAGCTGCAGGTGCCCTGCCCTCCTTTAAATCTGGTCACTCTAGTATAGCTCCTGCAGCTTTAACTATTGTGATGAAGAGGGGATTTCACCAGGTTCTCCATATATACAAATGACACCTGCTGAAATTTCCTTTTTCTATGCAACTGTTAAAGATACAGGAGCCCTGTCCTCCTTTTCATAGGGTCACCCTATGTTAGACCTCCTAACCCCTGAATGGTCTGTCCAATTCATCCCCCTAAGGGAGGAGGGCTGCCCCACAGCAGGCTGGAGGGTTAGGCCCATGACTCTGTCCCTTCAAACTTTGCAGACTGCACAGTTCTGTGATGGTAATGAGGTCTACTCTTTGTGGCTGAAGACGTTTCTGCAGCCTTCAACTGCATGGACATACTGAAATTAATTAATTCATTAACACACACAAATAACTTCAAGCTTTGCCATGCTTTTCGAATGGAAAAAAAGGTGTGCATTTCTGTGTGCATTTTTCCAAAGTCAAAACAGGGGAGAAAAACATCCAATGAAGTGAAAAGAAGGGAGAAACGAATTCTCAGGATGCTGAACTTTTTATTTGTAGGTTGTAAGCAAAGCCCAACACGTTTTGGCCTGTACCTTTTCAAGGCCTTCTTCAAGGGTCTGTAAGCAAAAGCAGGGGTTGTTCCTACCATGATTTATAGCATGTATTTTAAATGTTTACAGCCCCCTGAAAAAGGCCTTGAAAAGGTACAGGCCGAAACGCATCAGGCTTTACAACCTACACATAAAAAGTTCAGCATCCTGAGAATTCGTTTCTCCCTTCTTTTCAACACATTTTCCAAAGCGCAGTTTCCCCCCCCTCCCCGAAAAAAAGCACAACATGTTTATTTTATTTAAAGTGCATTTCCAAGTGCTCATTTTTCAAAAAATGCACTTTTTTTTTAACGTGATCTCAGCTTTGGGAATGTATAGACGTTTTTTTTCCAGCAGGCGTCTGAACAGTTTCAAAGGGGAGAGGATTTTGACTGAAGAAAACACAGTGGGGAGAAGGTTACATATCCTTCCCCCCAATGTGGCTGCCCAGTTCAAATCCCCCTCCTGGCTGCTTTCAAGTTGAAAGAAAAGCCAGGTGAGGTAATGATTTGTGGGGATGCGGTGTTCAGCATTTCCCCTTCAGCATTTCTCTTTGGGGGCTCAGCTGGCCCCAAATCACCTGCATTGTGGTTTGTTATTGGCTCTGCTCATTATTGGCTCTGCCCATTTCCAGTACTACCATGTAGCCCATATAAGAGAGAAAGGCTTTAAAAAAAACCCACCCATAGCTAGGTCCTGATCCAGCTTTCCCCCGTCCACCCAACTGCTGATTTAAAAAGCAGCACACACAAATCTGAATACTCATTTAATGTTACAGCTGGGAGGGGGGCATTGCTTAGGGTGACCAACTGTCAGGATTTCCCCGGATTTGTCCTGGTTTTTGTTCTTTCCATGGTGTCAGGGGGGATTTTCTATAATTTTCAATAATGTCCTGGAATGACACACCTTCCTCTTTAAGGCTGCCATTAGCATGGCAGGAGGGAGTGACATGCTTTCTTGAGGCACATCATTCCCCCACCTCGAGCTCCAACTGAGGTCTTAAAAGGGAAAGTGGGTCATTCGTGGACATTATAGAAAAGGCCCCAATTGGAGTGGATGGTGGTGATGCAGAATGAAATCCTTTCCCCTCCTCCACTCCAATCGGGTTCTTTAAGGTGGCGGGGGAATAACGTACTTTCTGCAGGACTCAGAAAGCTGCTTCCCCCCACACACACTAGGTGTCCTCTTTTTTGGTTTCCCAAATATGGTCACCCTAGCATTGCTTGCTTTTTGTCAGTATCCATTTTTTGCCTTAAACTCTGATGGTCCTTTTCTTTTGCAAAAAAAACCCAAACCCCACCACCAAAACACTTCTGTCATCACTTTTACCTGCATGCTCCCTCCACAGTGTGTGTGTTTTCTTTCTCTTGTCCCTTCTTATCCGTCTCCTCTCTAAAGTCAACACAGCCCCCCATCTTTGTAGCTTCTCTTCATAGGGATGTGTTTCCCAGCCCTAAATCACGTTGGTTGCCTGTCAACTTCCTCTTGGTTTGGGAGAGGAATATTAGAACTGAACACAAATCTTCCAGGAGAAGTGAGCCAGGCTACCCATATTTATAGAAAAGCATTACCTTGGTCATTCCTTCGGACCCTTCAGCATTGTTTCCATTCTAAAACCTATTTTGCATCTTGACCTGCCTGAGACGACAACCTTATTCAGTTCTAAGGCCACTGCTCCCTTTAAACTTTGCAAAGAAAAACCACACAGGGCAACTATTGCATACAGGATGTTGGGATGTGTTTACACAACAAACATAAACCGGCTTCAAACCTGTCTAATTGGTCCAGACTGCAAATGGAAAACCCCTGGAACTGTCATCCTGCAGAGTGGCTGGTGGCCTCTAAGGAAGCATCCTTTGTCCAGTAGAGAAAGATGGTCAGGACTCATTGATGGGAAACAACCATAGATAGATGAAACATGGTTTAAGGTGAGAGGGGGTAGCCTTGCCCAACCTGGCCTTGTTGATGCTGTCTGGAAATCATGGGAGTTATAGTTCAACACGTTAGGAGGGCACCAGGTTGGGGTTAGGGCTCAGAGTTGCTCTTGTCTCTTCCTCAATCCACTGCTTCCTTCTTAGTGGTTCTAAGGGCTCAGCTAGATACATAGCCTGCAGCTAATTCTCACCACTTTTCGCCTTGCAGTAACCATGCAGGGCCCCAACCTGGATTAGGACCAGCACCCACCACGAGGGGAGGTGTAAACCCTTCCATCCAACCTCTCCTCATCCCTAAATTCAACCCCTCCCCCAGGGGCTAATAATAATGGGGGGAATGGGGCACCGGTTGATTTTTCTCTTCTTTTTTAACCCACGTGGATGTGGGGTGGAGGAGAATTAATCCACTGTTAACCCCAGAGCTGCACCTGAATCCAAGCCCTGTGGGGTGGAGTAGGAGAGAGATCATTGTTCCAGAGGCTGCCCCATTAAGCTCCTCCAACACACACACGTATTTATTCCCCAAAGTACCGAGGATTTCCCCCATCATTGCTGAGATCTGTAGGAGAGCCATCCCAAAGAGTTCAGCTTTGCTGCCAAGAGAGTCTGAGCAGAGGAAATCAATTTCCATCCAGGTCCTGTTATAGCCCTTCTCAGAAGTAATTGTCTGAACGAAAAGGAATTGCGGCAAAGTGCAACGTGTGTCATTTAGAAGCTAGAGCACACAGCATGGGGGCAGCTTTAACAAGCTGTGTGAGAGGGTCCCTGTTGGCAGAGGGGCAATATCCCTCCCTGCCCCCCACCCCCAAAGTTGCAGGTGGAGCCTTGTTCCGTCTCCTCCATGTAAAAACTTACACGATTCATCTCAGGTACTGGACAGGCATCACCCTAATGAGCTGTGAAGGTGGGTGGACAGGAGGAAGGGAGGGGGAATCTCTCCATTTGTCATTTGACCTTTCCATATTTCCCAAGTGAAATTACAGATATGTCACAAATTTAATCCACGACTTCAGGTCAGAGGTCGCAGCCGGGCAGCAAAGCTGGCCTGTCACATATTCTCAAAGGTCACCGAAACATGTTTGCAAATATACTGTGTGTTTCACTCACGCGCCTTTGTAAGGGGAGATGATGACGGAGCCGACGGCAACGGGGGATCTCTAGAGAGAAGATCAATTTAAGAGAGATGCTCTGTGTTGATTTTAGATGTTGGTGGGTTTGCGCACACACACACACACACACACACACACACACACACACACACACACTGTCATTCTTTCCCAATGAAATGCTCACAGAGTATATTGGGCACCCAGACTGGGACACAAAAAGACCTAAGGTCAGTTGTATGATCCTTGATAATCCACTGACTGCCATGTTAGCTAGGCTGATATCTGCCAGTTTCATGATTAGGCATCCCTCCGCTGCCTAAAAACAGGACCTGGGTGGGCTAGCATTAGAGTTCAGGGGGCCACCTACTCCACCTATGCCAAGGTATACCTATTCTTCCTGTCTTTTGCCCCCACACCTCCTTTGCATACCTCCACCAACTCCTCCACTCACTGCTCCCCTCTATTCACCCCCATCCCTCCATTAACTGCTGTCACCGCCACCCATCTGCAGGCAGGCATCCACAGAGCTGGCCATTGTGGGAAGTGGAGAGGTATCCCAAGAGACTGTCTGTTCCACAAGCAATCTCCTGGGACACCTCTCCTCTGGAGGAACCAGCTGTTCTCTCTTAGCTCTGGTTAAACAGAGAATGGGCAGGTGGCTGCTCCTGAGGACAGGCATCCTGACAGATTGCCCATGGCACAAGCAAACTCCTAGGACACCACTCCAGTCTGCCCAGCTCTGAGAAAGGACCCCATCAGAGCCAGGAATTTGGGTCTGAAGTGCCTTGGTGGCCACTTTGCATGCAGGAGGTGCCCGGTTCAATCCTTGCTGTTTCCACTAAAAAGGTGCAGGTATCAGGTGGTGGAACCCCTCTTAGCCCAAGATACTGGGGCGAGCTGTTGTCAGTCAGAGGGCCCAGGGGTCCTCAAACTTTCTGAGTTGGATGGCACACTGGGAATGTAGAGGAAGTGTTGTGGGTACTCTCACAAAATGGTTGCCATGGGGTGGTGAACTGCCCAGAGAGCTTCGGCTATTGGGCGGTATAGAAATGCAATAACTAAATAAATAAATAAATAAATGGTGCTTGTCCATTCATACACTGGCTGTCATGGTGGGCATGACCGGTCATGAAACTTTCATTTCCCAGAAGGCAAACTGGTAAGACAAAAAGAAAAATAAGAAGCTAAATACAGGGCAGAGGAGGGGACTGAGTTGCAGAACACAAAACTTACTGTTTGGAACCCAAATATAATTGGTAATGGAGGATTTCCCCAGTGCCACAAGGTTTCACTATGAAAAAAGCCTTACACTGGCTTTCAATCATCACAATGCCCTAGCTCCTCCACCTATCCTTCTGAAAATGTGCAGGTTATTTGCCTGGAGACCCCCTCTATGATGTGCGCTGTTTTCAAACAAATTGCACCTGCAAAATGTGGGGGGAGCAGGGAAGGGGGAAGTGAATCACCCACCCTTCAAAATTTGAGGACTCTCTTTCCACATAAGCCACTGAACCTATCCTTCTGTAACTTCTGGCTGGACATTAGGAAAACCTTCCTGACTGTTAGAGCAGTACGACAATGGAATCAGTTACCTAGGGAGGTTGTGGGCTCTCCCACACTAGAAGCATTCAAGAGGCAGCTGGACAACCATCTGTCAGGGATGCCTTAGGGTGGATTCCTGCATTGAGCAGGGGGTTGGACTCGATAGCCTTGTAGGCCCCTTCCAGCTCTGCTATTCTATGATTCTATGATTCTAAGCCATGTACAAGGTTATGTTATCACCCTATAAAGCCCTAAACATCTTAGAACCAGGATACCCAGCAGACAGCCTTCCCTTATATTATTATTATTATTATTATTATTATTATTATTATTATTATTATTATTATTATTATAATAAAAACCAGGGGCTGCAGAGGGCCCGGTGCATGTGCCAAGAGAAGTATCCTTGGGCCTATTGGGGCCCCTGGCCACCACGTTGGAGACCCCAGGAGTAGAAAATACTGCTCTAGATGGACTAACTGACCTGGCAGTTTCCCATGTTTATGTTTCAGCTGCCCACATTTAAATCTATTCCCCAACATAAACATGCAAGAAGGCTTATCCATCTTCCAAACAGCTGGCAGGAAACGGGATGAAGGAATGAGGCGTTTACAAGCTTCTCTCCTTTCACTAAGAATTGCTCCCTTTCTAAAGCAAAGAGGAAGGCAGTCACACAGTTGATGGAATTGTAAGGGACAAGCTACTTTGATGTGGCTTTCCTATTGAAAGACAAGGACGCCTATTTGCAATCCATCCAATGGGTTAACCCCTGGGTTGTTGAGTCTCTAAACAACCCAGTAGTTCAGGTTTGCATGTCATGCTGACAACCACAGGTCATGCCAATTGGAATTTGTTTACAGTAAGTGGAAACAGCTTGCACATGGCACATGCCCCAGCAAACTGTTGGTTACTTAAGCCACACTTTGCTGCCATGTGTGAACTGCCCCATTTATGGTGTCAGGGCTCCTTCCATGTTCTGGACCCCCTGAGCCACTCCTTAAGGATCTCTACCTCCTTAAGAGCCCCGCCTTCTTTCTTTTTACCTTCCCCTTTCCAGTAATGTGGGGTTTAGGCTGTAGATGTGGGGTGATTGACACATTACACACTTGAAAGTTAACACAACAGTTTACTAATACAGTAAAACAAACAATGGTATTTGGTCAATATAGCTGAGTGATACAAAAGTCATTAAAAGAAAATAAAGGTTTCAAAAATGTACGTTCTTTTACCCTAAGCTGCACCTACACTTCTTCAGCTGCATCTTTCTGCTCCTTCTTTATGGTTTGGGTTTTCTCTGGCTCTCTCCTGGTTGGCTCTCTCACTCTGTTATACCCTCTTTCACCAAAACAGAAAGTATTGTCCAACTTCGAAGAAATGAAACTTAACTGGAGAAATGAAACTTCTCCTCTCAAGAGAAAATAACTCCTCCCAACAGAAAAACTCCAGGTCTCTAAACCTGCCTTTATTACCTTGCCTCTGTAGTCAAATAAGCACCATCTTGTTGTAGAAAAGAGGGATGGATCTAAAGTAAAGATAAGAAAATGTGCATCTGTAACCATGTTACAGATGTTCAGAGAGCCGCTCACTGGCTATAACAAGTTTTATTAAAAATATTAAGGATGCTGGCAGCATCAGCCCTATTGGACCCTGGTCAGCCTATGACAGTCTATATGCTGATGCTAAACATACCTGCCACTGTCCTCATCAACTGCTACTCTCCAGGTGGTCATGTGGGTCCCTACACTCTGACTTCAAGGTCCAGTCCTCCCAGTCCTACCCAAGACCACACTCTCCAGACTGACGGATTCCAGATCCCAGCCATGGAATCCAAATACAGTATCACATTCCAAAGCCGACAGCGTTCCAAAATTCTCTCTGGTTGTGTCCTCAACAGGCATGCTTTGGAAATGCGTGTCCTAGACTGGAAATGGTCTGGGCTGCAGCTCAGTTGCCTCGGAGCAGCCCCATAATAGATGAGCTCAGAGTGCCGAGCCTGTGCTGGGGTAGATAAAAGGTTGCACAGCCAATTCCTGGGGCTTGTCTGTGCCTCGCTGACACTATGCACATAGCTTTATCATGAGCATTGGAGCAGCACATGATAGGAAGGATGAATGGCTCCTGCCACAAGACTCCATGTGGCTCTGTCCTGATTAGGGGTGTTTCTGCTGAAGGAATGGCACTTATCTTTTACCAAGGCAGGATGACAGCTGAGATATTTAACACTGCTGGTGCTCCAGACCAGGGCCGCCAACCCTATCCTGTACCTCCATAGTGATGGTGTGGGCCGTCACTATGCAGAGAGCACTATGTTCAATCCACTACCACCAGGGATGGAGTTTTCCAAGACCTATCTCTGCACTGGGAAATGCTGTCCTTTTCCCCCTCAATTGAGTTCCCCAAAATGCCCCCCAGAGTTCTTGGAGTTTGGAGAACATTCCGCAGCTCAGCTCGCAGAAACAAAGCAGCATGTATGACTCACTTTGCTTCTGAGAGCTGAGCTGTAGACGGTTCTCCAAACTCCAGGAACATTTTTTCCACATTTTTGGGAAGGTTCCGCTATTGATTTATTGATTGATTTATTATAGTACTTTTATCCCACCCTTTAGCTAAAAGGGGTCTCAAGTTGGTGTGGCGTTACACCCCACAAGTCTGTTCCCAAATGTCTATCTGGTGTTTGTAAGTCTGTGGTTTTTAGAATGTTGGCCTGAGTGGGTGGAGTTAGAATGTCTGGGGAGGGGGAGGAGTGATGTATAAGGGAAGGACTGAGGGGATTGTGGGGGACTTTTGGGGTATTCTTAGAGTTTAGTTAGTGCTCTCTGTGTGTTAGCTCTTGGTATTTAGAGTACTTGAGTCCGGAGAGTTTGAGGTTCAGTGTAGAGAGTGGTGTCTTTGGAGTGTGGTGTGCACGTAGTTGATGTATATTAATCAATACTGATAATAAAGAAAGTTCAAGAGTAATTGTGTGAGAGAAAGGAAAGTGTGTATGTGAATGGGTGAAAGGATTGGATGAAAGGTTTCAAAAAGGTTTTTAATGTTTTAATTTGAAGCAAAGCTTGTGAACTTTTTAAAATAAATTTTAATTATTTTGTTTTTAACTACCACAAAAATCCCACGTGTCTCTTTGGCATTTATCATCCGAAGTTTACACATTTTGCACCTACTCTGACAACGATTCACCTCAGCATCTATATTTCACAGCACATTATTTTATAATTGAAATCCTTCTCCATTTGAACCCCTTTCTCCACATAGTTTGGAGGAAGGCGGGGTTTGTCCCTCGCCTCAGGCAGAAGTAACATCAGGGCCTGCTCCTGCTGGACTCTTCCCCCCCCCCACAGGGCAAACTGCCATCTTGGCCCTGTGGGGAAGAAGAAGGACCGAGGGCACAGGAGCAGGCAGAAGTAACATCGGGGCCTGCTCCTGCTGGACTCTTCCCCCCCCCCACAGGGCAAACTGCCATCTTGGCCCTGTGGGGAAGAAGAAGGACCGAGGGGACAGGAGCAGGCAGAAGTAACATCGGGGCCTGCTCCTGCTGGACTCTTCCCCCCCCCCCCACAGGGCAAACTGCCATCTTGGCCCTGTGGGGAAGAAGAAGGACCGAGGGGACAGGAGCAGGCAGAAGTAACATCGGGGCCTGCTCCTGCTGGACTCTTCCCCCCCACACACAGGGCAAACTGCCATCTTGGCCCTGTGGGGAAGAAGAAGGACCGAGGGGACAGGAGCAGGCAGAAGTAACATCGGGGCCTGCTCCTGCTGGACTCTTCCCCCCCACACACAGGGCAAACTGCCATCTTGGCCCTGTGGGGAAGAAGAAGGACCGAGGGGACAGGAGCAGGCAGAAGTAACATCGGGGCCTGCTCCTGTTGGACTCTTCCCCCCCCCCCCCACAGGGCAAACTGCCATCTTGGCCCTGTGGGGAAGAAGAAGGACCGAGGGGACAGGAGCAGGCAGAAGTAACATCGGGGCCTGCTCCTGCTGGACTCTCTCTCTCTCTCTCTCTCTCTCTCTCTCTCTCTCTCTCTCCTCCCTCCCTCCCTCCCTCCCTCCTTGACTCCTTTTCCTTGTGTGTCATGTCTTTATTAGATTGTAAGCCTAAGGGAAGGGACTGTCTTTTTTGCTAAGTGTAAGCCGCTCCGAGAGCCTTTTTTGGCTGAGGAGCGGGGTATAAGTATGATAAATAAAATAAATAAATAAATATCAAGCGGTGGTTCTTGGCTTGAGCAGGGAGTAGCCGCGGCCGGGTCTGTTGTTCAGAGCCTGTGTCGTGGAAGTTGGCTTGCAAAAATATTTCATAAGACAGTCCCTGCCCACAGGCTTATTCCTGATTTTGTGCAACTTGTTCAAATTGGGCTGTCATTTGCATAATTTATACAAATACAGCCATGATTTGCATCAATTTGAAATGGATCAGGCATGTGTACACATTGCAAAACAATCCAAGTTGTAGGACCTTCCCACTCCAATAATAATAATAAAAAATATCACACTCCTGGAAAATCTGCAAATTGGGTCAATTTGCTGCAGATCGAAATGGCTACTGTAGTGGGAACCAAAACAAAGTCCAGGGGGATGAGCTTAGGAAAACTCATCCCAGAGTGCAGGATGCGGAATAATGGGCTCAAGTTACAGGAAGCCAGATTCCGTCTGGACAACAGGAAAAACTTCTTAACTGTTAGAGCAGTATGGCAATGGAACCAGTTACCTAGGGAGGTCGTGGGCCCTCCCACATAAGAGGCATTCAAGAGGCATCTAGACAACCATCTGTCAGGGATGCTTTAGGGTGGATTCCTGCATTGAGCAGGGGGTTGGACTTGATGGCCTCATAGGCCCCTTCCAACTGTACTATTCTATTATTCTTTGATTCTTCGAAGCCCAAACCCCAAACAGATTTCTCTGATGTTCCTATCCCTGCACCGTAACTTACACGGCAGGCTTGGGTAACCCCATGCACTGGAGCACAAATGGCCAGAGCTAGTAGCATCTGGCAAGGTCAAAGGGACTAGCTGCAACCAGGTGATCAATTTAGATGTTATGCAGAAGCAGGGAGAGGGAGAGAGGAAATGTGAACAGGTGGTGATGGTTCCTGTATTACATGCAAGAGCAGGAACATGTTCATCTGCCACTGGCATAGTGGTGAATTATGACCCACGGCCTCCCAAGGAGAGCTGAAAAATTCAGGCAGCTGGGTGGATCCTATCAGCGAACCAGTTCTAGCAGTTTTCAGCTCCATTAGGAGCAGGTTTTTGGTAAAGTGAATGGGTCTTAATTGGCCATTCAAGACCAAGCCACCCCAAAATTACAAAAGGGGAAGTATATATTGTTCTTGGGAAAATTCATTTCCGATGGCGGCAGGGCCCGGTAAACCTCCCGCCCTCCTCTCCCGGCCTTACCTGGTGCCACTCCCCTCCACTGCGGAGCTCCTATTCGGAGCCGGTGCTCCGCGGCGAAGAGGAGCGGAGTATGGGCGGAGTGGCGCGGAGCGGAGTGGGCCAACCCGAAACTTTTGGATCGGCCCGTGGGGCAGAGCGGGGGCCATGCACACCCCTACCGCTTTTATACCACTTTCATAGTGGAATATCCTGCTTGGTGTAGATGAGCCCTGAGTCAGATCTTTGGTCCATCTAGCCCAGTATTGTCGACACTGACTGGCAGCAGCTCCCCAGGGTTATCAGGCAGGACGTTTTGCACCCCTACCTGGAGACGCCAGGTATCAATTGTCCTGGGACCATCTGCCTATGTTCTACCATTGAGCCGGAGCCCTTCAAGTGCCTGGCACTCCCCTGTGGTACAGAAACGCATCAAAGAAAGATAACTCACAAAAGAAGGAAGAGTGGTTCAGGTTAAGAATGTTGTTGTTGTTGTTGTTGTTGTTGTTGTTTTACTTGTAATTATAATATGATTTGGCAAACTGAGTTCTAAAAATCTTCAGGCATTTAGACTGGAAGTTAAAAGATGTTTAGCTAGAAGAGGTATAAAATTTTGAAAAATAATCTTTCGGGAAGGGAGAAATTATGGGAGCCAGAACCTTGTTGTGGGGTTCAAGATGGAGAAAGACAAATGTATGGGGTTATTTTATATATGTATTTCTTTCAGTGCCTCGTCAGGGGGGGTGGGGTTCATAAGGGATTGGGATGGTGAACTGATGTATGGAATTTCCTACAAGATGTGAATATGGCCAGTGACTGACCTGGCTTTTGAAAAAGAATAAGATGCATGCATTGAGGTGGAGAAGTCTATCAAGAGCTAAAATGATGGCTGAATGGAGCCTCCAGACAAGGAGGCAGTCTACCACTGAATATGAGTGGCTATGGGGGAGGGCAGAGTAAGGGTGAACTCTTGCCTTCAGGCCCTGCTTGCAAGCTTCCTAGTAGGGTAGCCATTACAGAAGACAGTCCTCTATTTGAAGGTGTCCTTTATTGATGGTGCTATATAAATAAATAATAATATTAATAATTATAATAATAATTAGAAAGGTTGTCCCATTCGACTCCAGTTTAAAGAAACCAAAGGGAGAGCAAAGGCTTCGAAATTGCCCATCAACAGTTAATACCTGTACAGAAGACTGAGCAGTCACCTAGTTACACCATTCCTCACTATGGTGAGATGTTTTGCATCAGGACCAGCGCGAAGCGTAGGCATGATAGGGCACATGTCAAGAGCCCAGACTCCAGCAGGGGCCCAATGACAAGAGCCCCCCCCCCTGGATTTGCTCCTCCTCTTCATGTTACCTGCTTCTTCATCTGCCCCTCACTCTGTCCCAGACAATGATGGTGGTGAGAAGGAGGAGGAGGAGGAGATGCCGCTGCCTACTTACTCATTGGCCCTCTGCCTGCCAAGCAAGCAAATGGGACCAATGATGAGAAAGAGGATGAAGAGCAAGAGAAGCTGGTGACCATGGCAGTGAGATGGCCCACATGTCTATGCCCAAGAAGCCTTCAAAGCCTGCGCCAACCGTGACTGCATTTCCATCTAAATTATCATAACTACATTTCCACATTTGCATCAAGACATTAGCAAGGGCCCATTTCATGCAGATCTGGACCCTCTTTTGGTGCCGCCTTCATTTCTGCGGGGAGGCAGCCAATGAGTAAGCGATCAGACTAAGCCCTGATGGCTCCTTCTTCTAGAGTTCCAGACTTCCTGGCTGTGGCCAAGGGCTTCAATCGCCCAAACGAGGCCCCAGCCAATCCCCTCCACGCCTCTTCTCCTGCATCATCCTCAGTCGACGTCCCAGGATAAATGGGGAGTCGCCAGAGCCGAGCTGTCAGGTAGCCATCTGCAGGAGAGCAGATACCGAAGTTTGCTTTTGCATAACGGGCCGCCATCTGCATGCATCCCATCCTGATTAATTCCCTCTCCGTGCATCCCTTGGCGTAGGAGGTAGAAATGTCAATGATAAATAGCCATCCCTGACCTTCGGGACGACCTGTCAATAATTGCAATCTTTGATCACCTATTGTGCAGTGGCTACAGCCATGCAGCACATGGTTACCTCCCAAACCTCCCCACGCTTGGAGATAACCAGATGTTCCATCAAGCGGGACCCTCATCTGCAGGTCATCATCTGCCTTAGAAGAGCTGCCATAACTAGGTACAAGGTGTCTCGTTTTTAATTACAGATACCATCCGGGCCTTGCCTTTTGTAGAGGTGGGTGATTTCTTTTTTACTGTTTTTATGGGGGGGGGTCTTTTGTGTTTTTATTTGGTGGGGAGGGTGCACACGCGATTTCTGGTCTGTCAGCATCAAGACAAAGAGAAAGGCTGGAGTTTGGGGCTGAGTTCCAGTGATGTAGTTGTAAATTTTGAAGGGAAGGTACTAAAGAAAAGGTGAGCTGAATTGGGAGCCGGACGTCTAACTAGAATTCTCTGTTTCCCAGAGTTGATACTTCTGTTACACTCAAACATACTTGCACCATAATCCCTTTAAGTCATTGGAGACACTCGTTGCTTCCCTTGGTGTTTCTGCATAAAACAAGCCTTGAAATCTCCTGGCCAGGACCTATCACGATCCACCCCATGGGTGGGCAACAGTGGTGTGGTAGTAAATTTTGAACTGCAGGCTGTCATCATGATGATTCTCATAGCCATGTCACCAAGGAGAGTCCAAAACTGCAGGCAGTGCCGTTGATCCGTATCAACGAACCAGTTCTAGCAGTTTTCACCTCTACCAGAAGCAGGTCTTTTTATGAAGCGGATGGGTCTTCATTGCCCATTCAAGACCAAGCAGCCCCCCAAACACTTCACATTACAACAGGGAATGACATATTGTTGCTGAGAAATCCATTTCCCCCATGGAACTGTGACCACTGCAGCTATGCTCAGAAGGAACTGGGACTTCTGGGGGGTGAGGGGGCAGCTGATGATGTCTGTGTCCCTGCTAATCAAAAAGTGCAGGTGTTTTGTCCCTGTGAGCCCTGGGATGCTTTAAGGTGGATTCCTGCATTGAGCAGGGAATTGGACTTGATGGCCTTATAGGCCCCTTCCAACTCTACTATTCTATGATTCTATGATTCTACACCTCTGCCATATTCTTAGTGACATGGTAAACCTGAGTCTGGACTGTGGGGAGGGAACATCACTCAACAGCTAAGCACCTGCATTGCACACTGATAGTCCCCAGTTCAATCTGCAGCATCTCCATCTGAATGCATCAGGAAGTAGGGGGTGAGACAGATCTCAGCCTAGAAAGCTTCTGCCTTCCAGAGCCAATAATATTGGAGTAGAGGTGGTTTCTTATGCTCCCATTTTCCTGGCTCACGTGATGAAAGAATTCCCTGCACACGGAAAACTAGCATGTCAGGGACAAAGGGCTCTTATAGGATCATTAAAGACCTCCACTTGACATGCTGAAGAGCTGCATCTGTACAGACGATGCTGGCCTAGAGAGACCACAGTCAGACTCAGCATGAGGCAGCTTCATATGATCTTTCGCCTTTCCTGAGAAGCAAATGTCCTCCAGTTTGACAGTAGCCTCCTTTCCTTGGACTCCTTGGCTAAAGGCTTCCTATTAATTAGGGCTGTACACAGACACCCCCCCCGATCCGCTTCTCTTCCAGATTCACAACTTCCAGATCAGGCCCGCTCCGCTCTGCTCTGATCCGCCTATGGTCCTATCCGCTTTGCTGCGGAGATCTGGATCGGAGCTCCGCTTTCCCCCCATAGACTTGCATTGAAATCCAAAAATGCCTACAACTTTTTTTCTGTTAATGTTAGAAACCTCAAACTCAGCACCATGATAGATTATCCATATATATACATGCATGCAAAGCCTCAAGCAAATCCAAGCATCCCCTGATTTTGGGGGGATTTTTGAAAATCTGACACCCCATTTTCAGAAATGGGATTTACTCCGACATTTTAAAAGATAAAAACTTTGAAGTGGGTACCCTTACAGATGCCATCTAGATCCACATTCATGGCAAGTTTCAAGCAAATCCCATCATCCCCTGATTTTTGGTGGGTTTTTTCCCCCCCTTTTAACTCACCTCAATTGAAGTCCCATGCTAGAACTCTGTCAATTTTCAAGTTAGAAACCTCAAATTAGGCACCATGACAGCTGATCCATGTATACACAGGCATGCCAAGCCTCAAGCAAATCCAAGCATCCCCTGATTTTTGGTATCTCAGGGATTTTTAAAGCTGCAGACAGCTCAATGGGCTTTCTTTATTTATGGCCATTTCAAAGGAAATCCCAAAACGCCATGAATTGGGGAGTAGATAAACCTAAATATGAATCTTCTTCCACACTTGAGAAATTTATTTGGAACTTCAAAAAGTCTAAGTGAGTGCAGGAAGGACTTATCCCCTGAGTCAAAGCAAGGCACACACAAACCATCCCTGCGAGGCGGGCACAGAGCAGGACAGACAGCACTGGGAGCAAGCATGCCAGAGGCTTGTGGGGTTGAACCACAAAGCCCATCATGTAGTACAGCTCCCAGGCACAAGGTGGGCAGAGAGGCAGGCAGAGATATGCCATAGATCTATGGGGAAGCCAGTCCCAGCAGATACCCCAAAACAGCAGCACCCAGGCAGAGGTAGGAAGGCAGGCATGGAGCAGACATTTCTGGGGGCACAACGAAGTGAGCCAAGGATTGTTTCAAAGCCACTAATGCAAACCATCTCCGTGAGGTGGGTGGGAACAGCACAGAGAGATGCCTTTTCTTTTGCATCCCATAACTAGGAGGCTAGGAGGATATAAAGCTTTGTGATACTTGCTTCAGAGTTGATTGACTGCATTTTGATCACAGCCATTATTAAACAACAACAAAATAATAACATTAACAATAGCAGTACTAATTAATATTAATAGCAATAATAATAATAATAATAATAATAATAATAATAATAATAACAACAACCACCACCACAACAATAAGGAGTTGAACCACAATGAAAGCCTGCATGACTTCACTGAAGAGGAAAAGCCAGGAGAGCTTGGGCTATGGGGTATAAAACATGTAATAAATAAACAAAGGAGGGGTGGAATTAAAAGCAGCAGTGTTGCTGAATAAACAACAACAAGAAGAATTTTTTTAAAAAAAAAGTCTATGTCTGTCTTTTACCAGTAAGAGGAAAGTGGATGTGCCCAGGGGGAGGGGGAACTGTGCCAATTTGACTGGCCCTAAGTACCAGTCTTTAAGAAGCTACCTGACACTTCAACTCATGACAGGCATAGCTTCTCCACTGGTTAACCTTTGGAGGGTTCTGATGACCCTCCAAGGACAGGAGTGTGTGCACTGGGCATGTCCACATGCCCTAGGGGACCTCATCCCCTTGCACCACATCTATTCAGATGTTCACCAAGGTTAGGGTGGGTAGCAGTGCTGTGTTTCCTATCTGTTACTTATTTGCTTTGTATATGATTTCAGGTTGTGTTTGTGCGTTTGGTGGGGCTACTGTTTAAAAAAACACTGGGAAAAGTCCGTTCAGAGACTAAGAAAGAAAAGTTTCCCAGTATCCCAAGTTACTAAGTATCCTATTTTGCTTATCCCCCCTTCCAACTTTGGGATTGGAGGATGCTTCATCAGGTGATCATGATTGGGAGTTCAAAAAGGTACCTCTCCCACTTTTTTTACCCTATTTTTTAAAAATTATAGCAAGCAAACCGCAGCACACAAAGTGCTGAAAATAGGCTCAAAATGACCCCCAGCCATGACTCTCTAAGCACAGCGAGTTTCAGATAGATAGCTTGAAAAACAAAACAAAAAGTTATCCACTAATCTTTTCCTCAATGCAATCCTATAGGCCAAAAAATCCAAAATGGCGGGCGGAGCGCTCCGCGAAAAGAGGAGCGATCTGCTTATGGTTGCTTTTCTTCGCCATGCTTCTCCAGCCCTCCGATTTGCTTCTCCTCCACCTGTAGCGGAGGCAGATCACCCCGATCTGCTTCTGCTTCTCCGATCTGAGGAGAAGCGGATTACAGCCCTACTATTAAAAATGAAAAGAAATTGAGGACTTTGTGGTGGTGACAGCCCAGATTTGGCCCACCCACTGCCAAGTGCCTCACCACCATCTGACATGAACTACAAAGCTTGTCTGAGAGAAATACCTGCCTGTATCTTCAACCTTTTGGGGACCAGCCACCCTACATTTCTGCAGATATTCTTAGATGTTTAAAAGCTACACTGCTCCTGTCGTTCCTGTTGCTATTCGGGAGCTTGCCTTGTGCATAAGCAAGTTATTTTGGGCACCTTCTAATTTGTGAGAAAGTGTGAGAAAGAGCACTGAACAAGGATTGGTACAAGCTGTTCATTAGCTTTCAACAATTTGTGCTCTTCACCAATGTTTGCTCTGTGGAGATATCAACGCACACCTGGTTCCTAGTGAGGAGTCATTAGAATGGGAAAATAAGAGTTATTTTGTGGGAGGATGGATTCCATTATGGATGGATGCAGAAAGCAGCTGCAAAGGGAAGGTCATCCAGTCATCAGCATGTGTTCAAAGCAACCAAACATATTCAAAATGCAATGAATGATGGCAGGTAATTATAACGTTCAGTTACACATATGCATGGCTTGTTCACACAGCCTGAATCGATGGTTCAGAAATGACCATAACTTCTCAAATCCAATGCTCACTAATGTGTGGCTCTTTTATGAATGTTTAACTCAGTGAATAATATTGCATGAGCAATGTGGCCACTCAGGGATGTGTTATTGGCCAGGAAATTAAAGAGCAACCTTACCGGTTCACACAAGTCTTGCTTTTGCAAATGAAAAGACAATGAGCACACTAATATCGCAGCAAATCAACCATCAGGTTGTGGACTGTTGACCCATTCAGGCTTGGACAGTTTAACATTGGAGTTGGTTTGCTGTAATGCTAATAATCAATGATGTAATAAAAGGAATAATAATAATAATAATAATAATAATAATAATAATAATAATAACCACCTATCACTGAACAAATGACTAGGTCCTTCTTCCAAGCTTACTATTTTTCAGAGTCATTTTGGGGCCTGTCTACACACAGTCATCGGGGCGCCCTGAAGGCGCTTCAGGGCGCCCCAAAACTCCTAGTGTAGACACCTCAGAAGAGACAGAGGAAGAGGCGGCGGCGGTGGCGAAAAGTTCCCAGGGCTCGGCGGCTTCGCTGGTGAGTCCTTGCCGCCGAGCCCAACTCCCCGCCGGCCTCCTGCTGCCGGCGAAAGAGCCACCCGGGTTGGAGAGCTCGGCGGAAGTGGAAGCCGAGCTCTCAGACCCGGGTCGCTCTTACCCCGGCAGCAGGATGCCGGCGGGGAGGCAGCGGCAAGGACGTGGCCTGTTCCCCAGCTGTCTCCTTGCCACCTCCCCGCCAGCCTCCTGCTGCTGGGGTAAGAGCGACCTGGGTCAGAGAGCTCGCCAGAAGCTGAGCTCTCTGACCTGGGTCGCTCTTACCCTGGCAGCAGAAGGCCAGCGGGGAGTTGGGCTCAGCAGCAAGGACTCACCAGCGAAGCCGCCGAGCCCTGGGAACTTTTCGCCGCCGCCGCCGCCTCTTCCTCCGTCTCTTCTGAGGTGTCTACACTAGGATTTTCGGGGCGCCCTGAAGCGCCTTCAGGGCGCCCCGACGACTGTGTGTAGACAGACCCCAGGCCTGCTCCCAATAACACTCAAGGTACTCGCACTGAACTATACTTTTTTTTTTTAATCTAGCACTGACAGTCACCCCATAATACAAACACCAGAACAACCCTGCTGGATCAAATGGCCATCTAGGTCAGCATCCTCCTTCTCTCAGCAGCCAACTGTGTATCTCTCACTACTGCCTCCTAGCAACTGGGATTCTCTGAGAGAGAGATTCTGTGTATAGCATCAATCAGGGCTTCTCACTGCTGACAGACAGACATCCATAAAGTTGTCTCATCCCCCTTTAAAGCTACCTCAACTAGGGGGCCATGAACACATCTTGTGACAGTGTTGTTGGGGAAAAGCAGTAATTCAGGGGTAGTGCCAATGCTTGGCATGTGAAAAGTCCTAGGTCTGATCCCAGAATCTCCAGGTAGGGCTAATGCCACCGCTGGTCTTTACACATTTTGTGTGTGTGTGTGCCTTAGCAGTTAACTATGGCCACAGTTCCTGGTCTGCCGGTTGTTCTGTCCCTCCAGGAAGAAGGGTTTGTATTGCTATGACTTGCCAGTGAATGAGGAGGGACCACAGCTCAATGCTAGAGATCCTGGTTTGCATACAGATTTGCTTTGATGATTTGATTTATTACATTCATACACCACCCCATAGCCGAAGCTCTCTGGGCGGTTTTCAAAAGTCCCAGATTGAATCCTTGGCTTCTCCAGGTAGCAAAGCTAGTAAAGAAGCATCCCTGAAATCCTGGAGAGCCCTTGCTGCGAGTCAGTGTTGACAATACTCAGCTAGAATGGACCAACGGTCTGACTCAGTTTAAGGGAGCTTCTAAAGTTGTTCCTGGATTCCATAAACCAGGGGTGTGGAACCTCTTTCAGCCCGTGGGCCAAATTCAATTCCAGAAAAGCTCTCGGGGGCCACATTCCAGTGGTGGGAGGGGCAGAAGGTAAAAGGGGGCTGGACCAAAAGAAAAGGGGTGGAGCCAAAATATCACCATATTCTAGCTTTTATAATAAATAAATAAATCATTTATTTCTTACCCGCCTCTCCCCCTGGATCAACATTAAATACAAAAATTCCATAAAATGCATACACTGATTAAAAAACATTTAAAACTGATACAATGTTAAAATAACAATCTGACATCTTAAAATTCATCTGGGTAGGCCTGCCGGAAGAGATCGGTGTTTATGGCTTTTATTGCCAATACCTAAACCTTTGGAGAGGCATTACAGCCTTTTAGAAGGGGTATGTGATGGGGTGATGCAGGGCCGTTTGGAAAACCCCAGAGGGCTATTTTGGGACCTTAGGCAGTCCGAATTTGGCCCACAGGCCTGAGGTTCAATGTCCATGTTTTAAATTGCGACAGCTTTTTAGCAAAGAGAAGTGGTTTATTACTACGCATGATAAATAATAAAATAAATAACAAAACGGCACACCATGTTTGCTAAGGTTATTCACCGGACCTGTCAATCTCTGATGGAGTTGGTCTGCACATACCTTGACCTTTGAAACTACTGAAGTTCCGCCCCATCTCTCCAGAGAGCAGGTCTTCCCCACGGGTCAAAATCCATCAAGCCTTTTACACAATCATAGTAGCAACAATAACGGATTGTTGCCTATCTAACATACACATCACATACAAGAAAAGGGGACTTCCTTTATTGCAGAAACGAGTCCAGAGTAGAGAGATCTTGAGGTGAGGCAACAGCACCCTCTAGTGGGTAGAGCGGATATCTTTTTATGCCATATATACCCCGATTGCCAGATAAGCGAAAATGCTTCCATGCATAGAAGAACCGGGGCTCTCCATACATAGGCGGTATCCATTCCTGTACACAGACATACAATAGTTTTCATTTGAGTGTGCAAACTGATAATCTGGCAGCAGTAGTGTTTTCCCCGTTTGAAAAGGAAGCTGCTCTCTGGAAGTCCTCACCCACCTCCCCACAACAAGCATAAAAAGTTGCCTAGGAAGGAACGTGCTACAGCTACATAAAAGTTCTTTCTAGTCCATTATGCAATAAACAATACAGCTGTGACTTCATTGTTGAAGGGGATTCAGATACCTTTCCCCAGTGCGCTGCTGCTGTCGTGGGGATATCACACTGTGCCAGCACTTAAACCCACTCACTGCAGCATGTTCAGAGGAGGGCAACCAGGATGATCAGGGGTCTGGAAACAAAGCCCTATGAAGAGAGACTGAAAGAACTGGGCATGTTTAGCCTGGAGAAGAGAAGATTGAGGGGAGACAGGATAGCACTCTTCATATACTTAAAAGGTTGTCACACAGAGGAGGGCCAGGATCTCTTCTCCATCCTCCCAGAGTGCAGGACATGGAATAACAGGCTCAAGTTACAGGAAGCCATATTCCGGCTGGACATCAGGAAAAACTTCCTGACTGTTAGAGCAGTATGACAATGGAATCAGTTACCTAGGAATCAGTTACCCAATGGAATCAGTTACCTACTTTCTGTTTGGTGCATTCTCTTCCCCTCCTTATTGTTTTATTATGTTTTATTAGAATGTAAGCCTATGCGGCAGGGTCTTGTTATTTATTGTTTTACTCTGTACAGCACCATGTACCTTGATGGTGCTATATAAATAATAATAATAATAATAATAATAATAATAATAATAATAATAATAGGGAGGTTATGGGCTCTCCCACACTAGAGGCCTTCAAGAGGCAGCTGGACAACCATCTGTCAGGGATGCTTTAGGGTGGATTCCTGCCTTGACCAGGGGATTGGACTCAATGGCCTTGTAGGCCCCTTCCAACTTTACTATTCTATGATTCTATGATTGGGATAACACCATTTTATTTTATTTCCTTTCACGTTTATTTCAATTTGCATTGTGATTTATGTATCAGTCGGGGAAGTGCAGATCTGATCAGCTCTGACCCAACAAAATCTGTGAGTATCCCTAGTATGAGCACCCACAATATAGCTGTCCTAGATCAGCTTACAGCAAGGCTAACCCCTCCATCCATTGTGGAGGAAGGATGAGGGCTGGCATTTGCACAACACTTTAAAAGTCCAACCTCCCCTAAACGTCATCAGGAGAGGCCCCAGTAATCATACTTCCAGAGTAAACAGGATTGTAATTACCTCAAGTAGCCACTGGGTGTCAGCATGGTCCTGTGAAGAACACAATGATGTGTTGGACTCCACCTTAGGTTATCTACAAGGATTTGTGCACACAGACAAGAGAGAAGCTTCATCCGTCAACTGGTTGAATCACTGATGAAAATCATTAACCAATTTCGGTGAGGCAGAGATTCCATTCTGGATTTTAGTTGGAACCAGACAGAAGTCCGAATGTGCTGAACCCTAACCCCCTCCCTCCAATGCCTCCAGCACCATGGATAGCTCCTTCAGGCTGCTGGCTGGTTGTAAATAAAACCCCAAACAGAATCTCTGCCCCAGTGGAGCCTCCCCTAGTCATGGGACCATAACATGGCCATTTCCCCAGTGC